>NW_010202955.1:10648-33358 GCF_000695765.1 Mesitornis unicolor | reverse complement strand
CTGCTGAAACTGCGCTGGGGCTTCCAACTAATTTCAGATAAACTACTGCAGCCACCAGCTGATAATGACTTCCAGTTGCTATCGACCTTGGCCATAGTTATAGCAGTGACCTAGAAGAAATGAAAGGCTCTGGGTCTCATTACCAATGCTCTGAACTGTCGAGGACCATTATCTTATGGAGAAATTTCATCTTCTTCTGCAAATAATCTTCAGACTTGCCTTCATGCAGAAGGAAAAAAAAAAATCACTCGGCTGTTTTCAGATGTTAGAAAATCTCCACAAAAGCTCTTGTGGCTTTCTAATATTGGTGTAAAGAGGAATTTATATATTTCTCTTGGAAATTTCTTCTCTGGGATGAATGCAACTGTTACCTCTTAAAATCCTGTGACTGTTTCCATTGAAACCCATAAGAGCATCAGGCCTTGACCTTAGGTCAGCGTAAGTTTGAGATGATAAATTAATAGGCCATTACATATAGCTAAGTCAGCCAGAAGTTTTTCCAGAGTGGTAACTGTGTCCCTGCTCTTAAAAGACACTCTTCTCTCCTAATAACCAGACTTTCTAAAAGAAAGCACCAACAATACTTCACTCAAAAATTGCATCCCCTGGATATTTCTGTGAGAACAAAGACTGCCAGCTCTCTTTGGAAAGGCAGGACTGTTTTTCATAGCAGGCTTTTGAAACCGAAACTGTTTCCTTTCTTCTTGTACCAGGTACCCTATTAAAGCTTGTAGTATTCTAACTCTGGCTTCCTAATAGCTTGGCCGACTCTTATGCCCAGCTGTAATGCAAGGAAAACCAGATGCCACCTCCCTCCAAGGCCCCACAGCAGGCAGGGTGGCCATGTCACAGTCACTGTGTCCTGATTTCAGGTAGTGCCACTCCATCGATCTTGCACAGAAGGACAGGAGGAGCTGGCAAGGTTCAAATGGGTGCCTGCAGCACCCCATAGGGTGCTTGGGAGTTCTTGCAAGATGACATAACCTACCTGCTCACCTCGTAGAGTAAACATAACGTGATGGAAAGGCCTCTATCCATTTAATTTAGTTCTGTCACCTTTAATGGCATCCCTTAGAATTATACTCTTGCCATGTGTGTGTGTTTACCCACTGTTTTGGGGGAAAGGCAGATGCTGGAGGTGAAAACCAGTGTTTGTGAAAGGCAGATGTAATACCAGCACCTCAGCCAGAGAACAAGATGCTTTTGACTTCGCTCTTTGTTACATATGCTTATGTAAAAAAGGGCATTGTACTTTACCGGTGTTTCACATCCCCTAAAATAAATCAATTTCATCTTTCCTAAATTTAAAAAAAAAAACAACAAACCACAAAATACAACTTTCTTTTTCAAAAGTGCTTTTAAACAGCTACTATTTCTTATTGGTTTATTGTTTTATATTTGCTTTTGTCTTCATACTTCTTTTCTGAAGGTGGGGTATTTTTAGTTAAAGAGATGTTTCTGTGTGATTGTTGCTCATCACCCACAGCACTTCTATAAGCTTTTAGTCTATTGCAATTTGACAAGTATCTTTTTTTCTGTCGCAAACTGGGCGAGCAGGCATATCCTGGATTACTATTAAAATACTGGCAGGGCATGTTTGGCACAGTGGGGAAAAGCCTGGCTGCATTTTACAGAGAGTAATCTGAAATTTATTTCTATCAATACAGTAAAAGCATAGTTCATGATATGCACATGATATGCACAAATTACTTAAAATATATTCTATTTTTTCATTGTATTATGTGGTTGTTAGTTAAAGACCAGATGTCTCCTCATGCTTTCTTGAGTTCCCAATTTCATTAAGGATAATAACCTGAGGAAAAAAACCACTCCATTCTCTACAGCTTCCTAATAATAGCTGTGGTTATTACACAAGGTCAGCGCACAGAGACCACAAAATCCTTTCAGACAGGGCTGTGTTAATCCATGTTCTGTAAAATGAGAACACTTCCGATGACTTGGCATTTGCTACTTAATTCTATTTTTTTCTCATTCTTGTAGGACAAAACTTTGTTCCATCCGGTAAGCAGCAGCTGCATAGATTGCAACCCAGCCGAAAAGAAGATTTTCATGAACAGATGTGATCCTTTATCTGAAACTCAACAGTGGATTTTTGAACATATTAATATGACTGTTTTAGAAAAATTTAACAGCAAGGCCAGTTCCTAGGAAAAAAAAAAACAAACACACCCAATTACGTACAGACTGTAGACTACATTTTCGCCAGCATCTGGGTCGAAGGAGTCAGGAATTAAATTTCCTAGATCCAGGAAATCTGTTCTGAGGATTAAGAACATGCCACAGCAAGAGCCAGCAGGCTGTCCTTGTGGATGTACAGGATCTGAAGAATTTGGCCAAAAGCCTCACCGGATGCTGCTGAGAACTTCAGGCTGAAAATTCCCTTGCTGGTCGAGGGGAAAAAAAAAATGTTTAAAAACTGTTTAAAAGCACTCCAAGTTAATAAAGTAAAACAAAACTCTAGAGTTTCTCAGGTCAAATCCTGCTGTAGTGAGTAGCTCAGAACAGACACTGTAATTTGGGATGGGTATATGGTATGCATGATGGCTACAGGAACTTGAAGAAATCCCAGGTTTTAGAATTAAATATGCTGGTAGAAGAATAAAGATGTCCCAGCACTCCTCTAGACAAGATATATGCTCTGTTGACATTCTCTTAATAAAAGGTTGGGTTAAACAAGTTTAACCCTCAGAACTGCAGCAATTAATTTTAAATACCTCCCTTTTACATTCCATTCATTACCAAAATAGGAATGGTAAAAATCTTAAGGTTTAGAATTACACTGTAGTGAAGCATGAAATAAATTGTAAGGTTTTGCCCTCACATTTCCCCCTTCAGGAAAAAAGTAAAGCAATCAAATTTCTCTATATGATATATTTAGCAATTGTGATTCAAATCCCATTGTCACACAAGGTGAGGTTTTTTTTGCAGTGACAAATATAACAGCAGCAGCATAATGGAAAGCTTGTGGACTAGCTATCTTTTCTAAAGGTAGACTCCTTACCAAAGTATAAATTAAATTGAAAATAGGCTGGAAAAAAAAACATCAGGAGAGTGGGTAAAAATTGCATACTGCATTGACTATGTTAGTCAAATTAACACTGGTACACTGCCATCACCTAAAAGTGTGTTCACTCCCTGCAGTGCAGCTTAAAAGATCTTGCAGTGATCTTGCAGTGTGCTTGATGGATAGGAATGGAGAGAAAAATTTACATGAAACTAGTTGGGTGGTTTCATGGTTTTGAAAACTGTGATGGAAATCACGTGAACTTTCCAGAGTTAGCAAGTGAATGGCATTGTAGATCTCATGACAGAGAAAACGAGAAGTGCAAGCAAGTTAAATATTGCAATATTTTGGTGTTTTGGGCACAATTCAAGGTAAGATAGACTTCTGTCACACTTATGGCCCATGGTGTCCCTCAGACCTATCAAGCTGTTAACATGAGAGGCCTCTCAAACTTTTGTGGGGGAACTATGGTTCTTCTCAGCAAAAATCAGTTAGTACTGATGTGTGGAACATAATTGATAGGTTTGGGATTTTTTAAGGTAAGAGCAAGTATAAATTTATATCAAGTACATGGCCTGCTTTTACTTGAAGGATGAATTTACAGATGAAAGCACCATAAATGCAGATAGATCACATCCTCTAAGAGGTGGCTGTAACGGTGCTTTCGGCTTCCAAAAATATCATATGTAATTAAGTTGCTTATTCTGATTTCTGGAGAGGTGGCTGACTAACCAAAATACTGATGTGCAATCTACCCTGTTTTGAGGGAGGGAGTAGGGTGACTGTGTTTTTTTATTGCTCCTTAAGCTGTGTTTATGCACAAAGAGCATTGATTGCATCCAGAGGATGGATCTAGTACCATTAGCTATGTGCTATTTTATAGCAGCACCTTGTAGTTGTAGATTGAAACCAAAATTGTAGGTCATAGGAACTTTTTAGGAGAGGAATAGGATCCTGTAGCATTCAGGATGCATGCACTTGGAAAATTGTGAAATGCATCCATACATTGAACAGTTCCTGTAAGTTAGAGATCTTTCAAATAATCTGAAAGGAATGTGTCTATAGAGTTAGACTTATTATTTTATTATTTTAAAATAAATTAACTTGTTCAGGTGTTGTTTAAATGCCATTTGAAGATACGGTGCAATCAGGAATGAAAGCAGTAAGGTTACTGTGTGAGGATACTTCACATTTGTTTCGCTATCAGTACATAGAACCAGACTAGGCACTGCAGACTGTCAGCCTTCCCAGTGCTTGTAGCATCATTTATTTGCAGCCTGAACATGAGAAAAAACAATTTGGAAAAAGAATAAAATGGTTGCCTAAAATGTAAATGCAGCCCTCAAGCTGTTGAGTGTAACTGACCCCAAACTGTCAAAGTCCTGGAAGCAACACTGTATGCCCAAAATAGAGAGGCAAAGGAGAATTGCTAAGCCAGCTAAGCAATTTATATAATGCGCAGATTGGTACGGTTGTATCATTCAGTGTCTGACTGCATATCAGTCTTCTGATTTTGAAATGTCTAGTGGGAACTAGGCTGCTGTTGGAGCAAAGAACCTTTATGCCTTTTACGGCCCTCATTGAGTAATATTGCACAGCATCTTGCACTGCCAAAGGAGACTTCCCTCTTACTCATAGCTGGACACTGACTGCATGACCTAGCAGTCCTTGTCAGAAGACAATCCACATAACTAATATTCAGATGTTCTAGGGAAAAATATGAACTACATAATGTTTTCAGGTTTTATAGGCAAAATATAAGAAAAATGTATTGGAATTTGTTGTGGGTCAACAGTGAGCAACTGTTGATCAGTCTGGAAATATAAAGGTTAAATGAAGGTCCATATCTTGAGGAAAGTTAAATAAGAACTTGCCCCAGTGCAGTATAGAAACACACATAAATGTATGTTTGTGTCTATGTATACAGATATGCACATTACTAATGGAAAGAGATAGATGAAGGAGAGGTTTGTTTTCACTTCATGGGCTGATGTTTCAGATATTTAGTATAAACAGAACTGCACAGAAACAAATGTTAGGACACATTAGACTGATAGAGAAGACAGTTATCTCACTGTTTTAAGTTTAAGCAAATTAATCTCTTTTATAAACTGAGACCAAAAAAAGCTAATATGCAGCTTTACCATAGACAACTGTATTCCTCCTACTATAGGTAGAAAGTGGCCCTAGGGATAGAGTGCTTCAGAGCTGTGCTCCTGTAATGTTTGGGATGATGGATTCACAAAATGGTTATGACGTGCTAAGCACAGGACTCCTTCAACAGAAAGTTTCTTTAATAATAAATGATCATCCCTACCTCTAAATTAAATTTTGTCTTGGGTGTTCTCCAAAGTATTCCACTGATAACAGTATTTCTTTACTAATTTAACATTCAGAATTTCTTTAAGTCTTCCTACAACCATATCTTTTCCACCCAACGAATGAACAACTTGATAAGATGGTTTTCTGCTCATATTTCACCAGTAGCATTTAGCTTTAATATGCATTTCTTCAACAAACTATGAAGTTTCTTTACAGATTTTTTTTTTTTAAATATCAGAGAGTTCTGAACATATTTTGAATCTAGTGTACAGGTAGCATTAACTGATGTGGGCTATACTAATCTGCTCCAACTGATGACTTGCTTCAGTTTTTTCAATTAATTATTTTATGGCTGAGAGGGCTTTAATCAACATGGATGAAAAGAAGATCTTTGTATCTTAAGAGTTCATCAGCTCCTACCCTAGACTTTCTCCATTTAAGTCTATTTGACTCTTTTTTTGTGGCCATCAAACTATTACCACAGGAGAGAGCAACTGGAAAAGCTGGAATAAACACCAAGTGCAACTAAAACTCTACAATCACATGTTTCCCTGCAGATATTCCAAAATCTAAACTAAACAGAAGCCTTGAGGGGAGAGGGCTTAAAGGGGAGGAGGAGCCAGGAAACAAAGTGTTTCACATCTGAGCGAGCAGCCTTATTGAAGGGACATGGCAAGACTTCATTTTTCATTGGGTGCAGCCTTATTGCAGAAAAATGAGCTTGCTTTAGAACAAATGTTTTTGCAACAGTATGGATATTTTAATGTTATAACGCATACTTTCTGGGTGTTATCAGGTTATGGATGAAGTGTCTGTAGCTGCTGAACTAGGTCTTCCTTATAATAAAGATAGACTAAGCATGAAAGAAGCTGACAAGACTTAACAGCCTTTGATTGGTTGCAATTTACCCGGCGTCAATGTCTCCATGACCTCAGTGAAATCTGATGCCGCAGGAGACTATAGAAGAAATGTATATATATAGCTTAACCAAATTGATTTGATGGGTTGCACCTCTATAAGATGTCACATTTGTTTTAAAAAAAAGTCATCATAATCAGAATTCATTTGCATTTTCACTGGTAACTTTTGCAAGGGACTGAGTGAGTGAGAGACACCCTTATAAGCTACTCAGACAGACTCAGATGAAGCGTTCTAGGAAGGCAGTATTTGAAGGCTTTCATTGTGGCTGCCACCAGGGGTGGATCCATTTGCTGTTTAAAGAGCATCAAGCTTTAATGTTGTTAGCCCAGCATTTTTTCAAGTGAACACACAATATGCATTAAAAAAAAATATGATAATGGATTTATTTTTGGTTTTCATCCATCATGGTTGTTAGGGAAACCATTTCAAAACCCTTGAAAACAAAAAATGTTGATCAGAAGTAGCTTTTCTGTAGCTGGTGTTAGTATTATAAAGTTCATTAATCCATTTGTTTAACCTCTTGCAAACCTGGTCCATATATCCTCTTAGAAAAACCACAAGGGTCCAAAAGTGCTTTTCCATAACATTTTGAGGATCTTGCGCTGCCTGAAAGAAAGTTTTGAAAGACCTTTAAAGAATTAGCAAGTATAACCTAAAATGTAACAAAAAACCCCAAGGAAAAATACCTAGCTGTTATGTTTAGTATGCTAAGAAATTTTGCTAAACTTCTTGTACTAAAATAGTATCCATTGACTGGAAAATTTTAGATAAATAAGTAATATAGTTTAGTAAATCATTAAAGTATAATGCTTTCTATTTAAGATTTTCACTCTTAAAAACAAATTTTAGTGAATCTGTATAGTTAGTTGCTGACAGATTTGGGTTTTTTTAACCACATATAATACATAAGTTTGTCCTGAGGTCTCCTGTAATCTCGTATTTGCTTCTTGTAGTTCTGAATGCACTGGACTAAAGAAAATCTAAATGAAGGAGAAAAAACTCCACACCTCTAAAAACTATCTAAAAAACCTGTACAAAGCTAATTAAACAATACGTAAGTTTAGCTAGACATGATCTGAAAAATGCATCATATTTCCAAAGCTTCAGCAGCACTCAGAAAAGACATTTGCTCTGTAAGGTGGCTTTATATTCTTTGAGTGCATCATTAATATCAGTGGTACTACTCCTGAGGCAGGACTTCTGAAAATGACGTGCAATCATTTGGCACAGTAGATGGACTGCATGGTGCCAGAAAGAAAAATCACTTTATAGGAACAGTTCTTGAAAAAAATTGCATTTAAACATTGCTGTCTCTTATGCCTTAAGAGTCTTAGCTATTTATAAGGTTCATTATCTTTGTCTTTTGATCTTGTTTTTTTTACAGTACCAGATAGTGTGGTAGGTGGTTCAGTAGCCCTTATGAAAACAGTACAGACAACAGGGGAACAAAGAGGACATGTGTTAAAACAGTAAGAATATGTGGTTACCTAAAGATGTCATGTCCACAGCACTGTCAAGCAGGTTCATTATACACAAAGAGAAATCTCCTCCTTTTGTGCAGCCATTGTGGTAGATACCCAGTATCAGGGAATATATAAATGAAAAGGATCTATGTAAAGTGGGCCAGCAGGAAAGCCCGTACTCAGCAGAAGATGCAGAAAAAGTCACCCATTTTTGAGAACTAGATGAATAGGGCATTGAGATACAGAGTAAGGGGTATGAAGGGACATGCAATCGAGAAGTCTGGTAATTGGTACTATCAAAAAGACTTTATGACATAGGAAAGGAAAACTTGGTCCTCATTAACCCTGGTAGTATCCCTAATGCTTTGTCAAAGTATTAGTTGATTTAATTAAGTTAATCCTTCACCTTTCCCAGTTAAATGACTCAAGCTGGAAGAAATCACAGCCCAAGCAAATTTCTGTTGATCAGCTTGGAGCATCTATTTGGCACAAAACACCATTAGGCACAGTTTAGTCAAAAACCCCAACCAGCACCAGAACTAAAACATTATTATCAACCTGAAAGATCTGTAGGCTCTTGGCATCCTTCTGTGAAAAAAGGTTTCACTTGCCTAAAGGCATGACTGATGGTAATGATCCTAGATTAAGAAGATCAGGAGTCATGAGTTTGCCCAGAGGTGAAAGGCCAAATGAAGAGATTAGGAGATGGCAGTTTAATTGAGAAAGGAAGGGGGAAATAGGTGTTAAAAGGGAAGAAGCAGGAATTGGGTTTATTTCTGGATATGAAGGAAGCATGAGCTATAAAGGTCAGCCACTGATAATTTTGGATACCTCTTCATACCAGTGTTTGTGTGTTTATTTCCATCACAAACATTCAGGAATTGAAAGGCAATCAGTTCCACCCCCTTCTGCAAAGGACTTAAATTTAGAATAAAGAAAACTGTATAATCTGAAATGTATTGATCATTAAATACATGAGCACAACTAGAGCAAAGCTTTGCTAGACATCAAGCCAGCGCTGAGTTTTCCACCAAAGTTATGTATGTGCATTCCTGAGGATACTTTGTGTATAGTGCGTAGAAGCAGAATATTATGGTCACTGCTTTACCTCAGTATTTTGTTGCATCTCAGACTTTTTTGAAAGAGAAAAAGTGTTTAGCTAAATTTTCCAGGGAATGTGAACCCAGATGAGTACAAAGTAGCTCTGTCTACTCCCTATGTGGATCAAGACATGTGCTTCTCTTAAGACATCACATACATGTCTCCTAGAAAAAGAACAATGTGGCTCTGCCTTCATGACTCCTTGCAGCATTCACCTGCAGCGTTCACTTGCAGCATTTTCTTTTTTCTTTGAAAAAAAGAATTGCTGCATTTGGTGTTTCTTTCCTTCTACTGGCTCTCCATCTGCAGGATTCTTCCAGAATGCCGGTCCTCTTTCTTCCCTCCTTTCTGGTTTGTGCCGAGGTGTTTCTGCTGTTGGAGATCCTTCCTCAAGATAAGAGTGCCTAAATCTGCTTTGATCCTGACTTGGCAGAGCCACAAGCCCTTCTCCCTCTGGTGCTTCGCTTGCCGCAGCTTGTGGTAGTAGAGGGGTGAGGAGGAGAAAGGCATTTGAGGAGAAGGGAAACTCCTTAGTTCTGTCCTTATGGGTCAGTCTCACTACAGATTTTGCCCATGGTAGAGATATAGCTCATAGCACAGACAGACAAATGTCCTTGAGGAATAATATTGCATTGGTGATCTACCTTCTCACCCATCTTCAAAATCCAGTGCTACCCAGAGAGGGGAATATGTAAGAATAGAAGCATCTTATTCAGTGGATGTACATCTTACAAATGTTTAGAAACAGCTGAACATAACCTTGGCAAGCTGGTTTTAACTTGGGATTATCCTTATTGATCTGACATAGATACAAGAAACTGAGTTAGAAGTATGTTAAAATGTGGTTTGTGTAAGCCACCAAGGGTTTATAACAACTTTAACTGAAGGCATTTTTCAAATCTGAAATGGGTGTGTAATCTCTGATGAATGCATGATACAAGTTAACCTCTAGTCAGGCTGCAGAAAGTCAGAGGAGCTTTTTTTACAAAAATCTCAAAAAAGAGAGATTGTCCAACTTGCAGCAGCTTTTGCTTTCAGCTGTACGGGACTCCAGTTGATTCTCCAGTATGTCAGGAAAACTAATATTTATAAGAAGACAGCCCTGTGATTCTCATTTATCAAAGCTGCTTTTGCAGAGATGGCAGTAAAACATCACTTTTTCTTTCCTACTAGCAGAGACCCCTTTAATTTTCTTCCTGTTTGTTTTTATACACCTTCAGAGTAATTTATTTGTAAGCAGAACACATGGATAAAAGCTGTATCTTGTCCCTTTACTAAACAAGTTCCTAGGAAATCAGTGTACCACTGTGAAAGCTGTACAAATGCACTGATAAAAGGTCAGCCAAGGAAAGGGAATTTCATACAGAACAAAAATAAGCCCCCTTAAAGTTTGTTTTCGTTTATTCCTGTCATATCAACCTCCAAATTGCAGCTACTGCTCTACATCTAATCAGGTGATAATCTACACCTGGAAGGATAATGATGCTTCATAAGGGCTCTGCTGCCGGTTCTCCATAGACGTCTGCAGCCTGGCTACATAAACCTGAACTTTGGGATTGAGAGCCTTTCTCCATGGTTTCTGTCACTGCAAGGGGCATGTTTCTTCTGATTTTGGCCTGACCTGCAGGTTTTCATCTCAAATGCTGTTGGCCAGAGTAGCTCAGCTCTTCAGACAATCTGGTCCATTGCATATCTCGTAACACTTCACAGCAGTCCAGCCCACATAAACACACACATGGTTTACCAAGCATTAGGTGGCAAAATAGAAATTTGTGGTCCTTTCTGAGCCTCTGAGATGCTTCTATTTCTCAGTTAGCTTTTCTGATGGTCAGAGTGCTTTCCAGGCATCTCTGTGAATAAACACCCTTTTCTGCGGGTATCCTGCAAAATATCCATTTCTCTCACTTTTCTGAGAGTCTGGAATTACAGCCTGTACTTGCTGTTAAACAACAGTCAAGACCAAACATTCCCTGGCAATTCAACTATTATAAACCATTTTTAAAGGGCCAAGAAGAGATGGAGACAACTTTGTGTAATCCCTGTCCAATGTGCTTGTAGGCAAAGCAGCCAGAGATGAGCTGGGCTGATAGGCAGCTAGTAGAGCTCAATCAACAAGACAGAGTTGTCTAATTTTCTGGGAATCAAGGTCAAGTTATTTTGTTATTGTAATCTAGGAAATATGGCTCTCTGAAAAACATGGGGAAAATATTTTCAAGTGTGTGCATTTGAAGTATTATACAATAGACTACAATTAGTAATATATACACTATTATAAGTAAAAGGAAAACACACGTCTGTGCTGACTAGTCTGAGATAGTTGGTTTAGATGTTACTAAACAACAGCTGTAGAAGCTTTGAGCAACTAACCGATGCATTAAAATAATGTTTTCAAGATATGTTTAAAGGATTTACAGAGAGCACATGCCTGTAAATTACTAGACTGTAATTAGGAAGCTGAACTGTGGAATAAAAATTGTACACCTGTCCTATTTTATATTTGGATGTATTACATTACGGAATACAAAGTAAAAGACTGCTGAAGTACAGTTTAAAAAAATTACCATGATCTGAATGAATAAATACCTCTCAGAAGTTACAGTAGTAACGTTTCAATTTGTCGTATATTTACCTCTGCTAAAATAACGTGCTATGAGTGGGTGAAGGACAAGACAATCCCAAGCAGCTGCAGGGCTGTACGGCTGCTCCTGTTCCCACAGCCCTGGGCGCACCAGATCTGTAATGTCAACAGAAAGAGAAACCAAAGTCTTCTCCAAGGAAGAGCACTGTTAGCTCTGGCAATATCAGAACTTGTATCTTGAATGGCCACTTAAATAAGAAGCTAATACAGAAGTGAGGACAAAACAGTTGTACACACAATCATCCTCAAGTCACAGGTAAGGAAGTATGAAAAAAGTCAGTGAGGACTTGATTCTAGTAAAAAGTTGTGTGAAAATACAGAGTTATTTGTCTCCCTTCCACACCCAGAATCACTGGTCCTTCTTCTGCCTGCAACTGATAAGATATAAAAGACATCATCTTCTAAAGCAGAATCTGCCTACTGAAAGTGGGTGCCCACACTGCAGAAGTTTGCAAGTCATATAGAGGAACAGCAAGAGTCTATCAATCATCTTCAAAGGGAAGAGAGTTGCTTATTGCCTATTATTTTATTATCTGTCTTTCAAGGAATCATTTTTTCTTTTCTATTTGGATCTCTACATTAATTTTATGCATACCCATATACTTCAGTTCTTCAGTGCTGTACCTATACCCTAAAATTCGTTGATTAAATTCATCCCTGACATCCATTGCATATGGCAGAGCAGTGGTAAGATTTAACTGGACATCATCTATTCTTTATTTATTCAGGCAGCTTTCTGAGGGAAGAGTTAAAGTGAATTTTGCTTCTGGAGACCTCTGAATGTCAGAAGTAGCAAAAATAATAGAACTATAAGCATGTACTGAAAATATGTGACTGTTGCTTATCTAGAGAGCTCAAAAGGGTGCTGTATTCAAATGCAAGCTGAAAACATCCCCAACTGCAAAAAAAAAAAAAAAGAAAAACTGTTATTTTTCTACCTGAACTTTCCACCTCAACTGTTTGGCATTAATCCCTTACAAGCAATTCCACTGAGGAAACCTTGGTAAATATCTTTTCAGAATGATGGTAAACTGAAATGGTGACTATAACAACAAAACAAAATACAAGCAAGGGTGATATTACAAATCACAAAAACTCCTATCAAATCCCTATTGAGGCTGGAGTCATTAAGGTTACAGCCACTACCCTTGACAAGGGAACAACTAGAAACAAGGAAAAATAAGTATTAAAAGAATAATAAAATGCTTTAGTTACATCAAAAACAATTAGCATTAGTTTTAACTAAGCCTAAAGTTAAACATAGTAAAACAACAGAGGATTCTATGATTTGCATCATTTGAAGTTCACAGCCTGGGGAAAGTACCATGTATAAAGAAACCAGAGAGCCTTATGTGAATTGTGTATTAACTATCTTAATTACCTTTGATAACATCAGGTGCAAACCTTCACGGAAAAAGCTTTAAAGAGCTTTTGCAGGTAAGGGCATATCAGGAGAGTAGTAAGACTTGAAACAGGGAGAAAAGAAAGGAGAAGGGACTGTATCTTGAGTGGCTTGCCTGTGGCTGCAGGAACAAGCAATGGCCAGGAGTTACTGGTGCACATTTATCAACTCAGAATGCAGCGTGGGAAGAGGGACCAGGAGGCTGAGGGGTCTTCTGATTTGACTTTTCTCTTACTTCAAAGCTGAGACATTGCCACCTGTATTCCTGTGAGTCTGGAAGCAGAGAAGCATCCAAGCCTGGGTCCTAGAGGGAGGTCAGCGGCACCTACAAAATCTCAGTCTTTGTATACAACTTCACATTAGCAGCAGCCATTCAGAAGTGCTTGCAGAGCACAGCAGGCCATGCCCTGAATATCCATTGTGAAAAGCCTGGGACACCACCAGTAGTTCTGTGCATTAGCTGCTTGTTAGCCCAATGGTAGTACTGACAGCCCTGCTTCTCTGACTGGTGATGCTCTGCACTAGTTGGAGACATGTTGCCTCTCTGCACAACCAGTAATGCTATGAGCTCAGGGCAACAAACTGCCCTATGTAAGCAGGAAGGGGACAAATCTGTGTGTTTCTGGTCAGCAGCAGGGTCTCCTCCTTGGTTTTGAAGGGGTATTGTAGTGACCTTTTCAGCTGAGAGGCCTCAGAGAGTGGATGCAGAAGGGGGGCGTCTGGTGGAGTGGATGTGTTTGGATTACTCTAGTTAGATTTTTTTTTTGCTTTTGCTTTTGAGATGGGGGGGGAACAGTTTTGTTTTGTTTTGTTTTGGGTTTTTTCCTCTGCCTTACTAAGTGATTCTTAAGTAACATTCATTTCTGTCTTAGTTAAATATGTCTCCTGATCTTGAACTACTAAGTTTCTACTCTAAGGAAATGCTAGGGTAAACTCTTACTCTGGCAAGGGGAAGCAAAACTGGCAGGTAGAAGGAAACTAGCTCCCACCAAACAGAAAGAGAGACAAGTGGGAAGCGCTGAGAAACAACAGCCAGGGGACTGACCCCAACAGTGGGAGTTGCAAGCTAGTAACTCACAGCCCTTCGCCAAAGAGATTGGCTTTGTAGCTACTGCTTGACCTAGCCTAAAAGATGGGCACTGTATCCAGATTACTTGGTTGTCCTTGTTTCCTCAGTGCTCCCCAGAGAGCCAGTAACCACTGAGCATCCCTCTGAAGTCCCTCCTTAGGCCACCCCTCACACTTCACGTGACCCAGGAGAGTGTGTGCTCGCACCAGCAGTACCATCAGAACAGGGGATTTTAGTTGGGGGGAACTGCTTTGATCTGCACAGTCCCACACAGCAACAGACCATACCAAAGGGTATGTAAAGCCTTTAAAGATTTACTTTCAGTATTTTTGAGCTAGTTTTCTTCAGGGACTCCTGTTTGTACCTCGTGATTAATGACCAGCTGTGGCTCCACCATTTTCACGCCAAGAAACCTGCATTTGCAGCCTGCTGAGATGACTCTCCAAGTACTGGAACATGCAGCTGAAAGGACATCATACCAATCCAAAATCAGGTCAGTGACTAAACCTTTTTGATGCTGGCAAGTCAAGTGTCAGTACCAGAAGAGAGCTTATAAAGCCAATTATGATTGTTGCTTAGACCTGAGAGCAAGAACTGTCTGTTAAACTGTTTCTGAAACAGCAGCTGGGATGGAGAGGAAAAGGTGGGAAGGTAGGGGTGGGTGGGAAGACAAAATTGCAATGTGACCTACCGAGAATATAGATGGATTTTTACTACAAAGAGCTTATGAATGTGGTACCAATTGACACACAGATCTTAAATGAGAATGGATATAGGACTATAAGAATTCATGGCAAGCTGCTTTTACTGGTTTCAGTTTACTTCTTCTAAACAACATGGTACAAAATTAAGATCTGTAGCCTTGATCTTTTAGAAGCTCTAACCTGCTTTTCCAAGCTCCAGCCCAAGAAAATACAGCCTGCCATATCTGCTTGCTGGCCACTTGGCAAGGATGATGGTGCAATGTGCACCTTGCTAAGCAATGGCAAACTGGCATTGCTTCCCATCCCACCTGGCTGTCAGCATGCCCAGTGCTATTCGTGTTGCTGCCATTTCTGCTCAGATAAGGAGAAGACACTTTTCCTGCAGTGTAGGCAATACCAGCAGTCTGTTAGGCTGCTAAGGGACACAAAATGGCCTAGGTGAGCTACATGATGGAAAAAAGTGAAATGTGATGCTGCATGGCAAGTTAGCAAGCACCTCTCATGTAATTTTTTTTGGAGCGTATAATTAGAAGAGAATTTAGTACTTTTTTAAAAGCTTTGAGTACAGCTTCCCTCCTCTTCTTTCTTTCTAATGTAGTTTTTGCATTAAGAAATGCAAAGTACTAGAAGAACACCTGTTGGTTTAGGATCTACCACGTTCCAGCCTCCAGTAAATGAAAGCCAAATACATAAATGTCACATTCTTCGTGCTTGCTACTTTTGGCTTATAGGATATTGCTGAACTTTTGTTCCATGCAAATAATCTTTCCCTTGCATCAATTTTTCATCTGACCCATTGCTGAGATCTTCTTCAGCTAGATCACTCTTTAACAGCTGAAGCTGTGGGGATTCTCAGGACAGACTTGTCAATGCGTAAGTGAAGAAATTAAGAAAATTCTAGCCATGAATAAGGTCTTTTCAGTTCCCACGAGAGCTTCCATCAAAGTAAACCTAGAATAAAATATTTCTTCTTTTAGAGCACATTTGAAGCAAGGTAAACATTTTTCTATTATTTGTCTGCCACAATATTCTTTACTTGGTCTCTGAGTACAGTGGTTGGCATATGCAAATATTGCAGCTCATTTTTTTAAAAAAGCATAAGTGTTATATCAGTAATAAAGAAAACAATTTGCATTTCAGATGAAGAGACAAAAAATATATCACAAAATATTTACTCCACCTAGTAAAGCAGCAATTTACAGACAATTTAACAGCTGCTTAAGAGTTTTTTGTCAGTATGTGTATACATTCAAAGCTTAGAGATTTGTTTTTAACTAAAAGTAATTTTCTTCATGTAGAAGGATTAGATTTTGATCTGCTCCCATCTGTGATTGTATATTCTTCCAAAAGCAGTAGTGACCTAGAGCTGACTTTTTATAGCATGTGGCACGTGAGGCATGTTTACCTTCTCATGGGATCTTTGAGGTTACTTTTTTCTTTTAATAGATCATAGGCTTTATTCACTTTTCTGGAGAAGGTTAACATAAGCTTATAAATGTTCTGCTTTTCAGCAGGGTAGAAAACATAGTCTCTTTGCCTTTGTTAGTTCAGTGGTCTTAGACTATTCATCAAAAGAACATTTTCACTGAGAATGGATCTTGGTCCTTCTCTTTCTCACTGGTCTCAAAAAAAAAATATCATTATCTCATTGATCAGCTGAAGAAAAAAAACCCCTCCTGACATAATCTATTTTTCCAAACATCATGTAGAAGTAATGACAAGTGAGGGGAGGAAGCAGCAGGGACTAGGAATGGATAGGAAGAGCCCAGTTAATGCATAGCCCTCAGGCAGCTTCTTGGTCTGGCTGTGTTGTGTGTGCAGAGTAAACCAGTACAAGGGACTTTTGTATTCCTGTTGGTAGAGTGCATCTGGTCCTGAAACTGCATTGCAGACCTCTCTTTAAGCTTTATTGATTATAATGGCAACAGCTGTGTGCAAGAACCAACTATGAGCTTCCTTGCATGGACACTTTCTCATAAGTGAAGCCAAACCCCAACAAAGGCGCTTGGGCTCTGCAGGACCAGGTTTGTGAATCTGCAGCTGCTTACATGGTGGGGGCAAGGAGTCTGCTAGTTCTCAATGAAATGCAGTTTACAAGGAGAATACCTGCTGGAGCTTGGCTTCTCTCCAGCAAGAGAGAGCTGGTGGAGAATGAGAATAGGAAACTGTTGCATAGTTTGGTGTCACATGTACAAAAAAGTGACAGTAACATTTGATTTGTGCAAACAAAAAAATTTATTTTGTCTGAACAGCTGAGGCAAGGGAAACCTTGCTGCCTGCACAGGAAACTTTCCCAAAAGGTAAAGTTTTCTAGGCAGTTTTAAATAATTACGTTTTATTTCTGCCTTCATAAATTAAAAGCATTATGTGCTTAACAGGGAAGGAAATGTTGACACCACCTGCTTTTGAAAGGGCCACAGGATACTGCATTAGCCCAGCAGAGAAGTAAGGGGGCAGCTGACAGACACAAGTGGGGCTGCCAGGGCTCCCTGGAGGTGCAGGGTCTGCTTTGGAGATGGCAAGCACAGGAGGAGGTCCCCACCTCTCTGATAAGAAGGCTACTGCAACTCCCCTTGCAGGGTACACCACCACCCACTGTGCTGAAGAACACACTCCATGTGAAGTTTATTAGGTATAGAAGAGCTCCCAAAATAGACTTTCTGAGTTATGAAATTCACATAGAAGTAAGTTGCTCCATAAACCATATAACTACCTATCTGCAGCAAAGGATACCATCTCAGATAACCCAGGCAGCTTATAGATATATGTATCCTTGTGATACCTGAAGGCTTCTCCTAACTGCCATCTTAATTAACCTGTGGCAGCAATGCCTCAGAAGAAAGTCCCCAAACCTTTTGACTGGAGTAGAGGCCCTGTCTCCCACTGCCATAGTAACAGAAATTCTCCCTGAAGACAGAGCCAGATCAGTCCAGAAAAGATCACTGGAGACCTTTAGAAAGTCTGAGAAGTTTTCTCCTCAAAGAAAGAGGAAGAGGGACAACTCTGAAGCTGGAGAGCCAAAATGGTGTGCCAGTGGCAAACATCCAAAATTCACCAGTATACCTCATAAAGTATATTTTTAATGTGTTTGCATTGACTTCAGGGCTATTGGAGCTCTCAGCAGGTTTTTGGAGGGAGTAGGGGAGAGAGGGGCTGGGGGGCAAGGATGGGAAGATTGCATTTTTCTTTAGTTGTCATGGCTAGAAGGTATTCATAAAGCTTCTAGAACTGAGGCCCTATGGAAAAAAATCTGAGAGTTGCAAAAACTGGCATCAAAAAAGAGAAAAATATCCTTCCTTTGGCTTGTTTTCTGCACTCTTCTGCTCCAGCATTTGGCAGAGCAGATGTAAAAGACAGCACACTGCTTTCAGGGACCCTGGTTATGGTACCAGGTCTGAGTTCATCAGAGACAGCTTAGTCCTACTGCTTATGAAAAGCTGAATTTGTGTGAACTGTTGGGTGCATTTACCGAGTCCAGGCAGGATTGTCCTCTGGTTGGAAAGGTTTTTAATGAATTACGATTTTTTATGCACCCTGTCACGCTTAAGTCTGTATATAATCACAGGAGTTCACTCTTGTGTGCTTAAAGCATTTGTGCAACATTTATTAAACCTGTATAAACAATAAATGAACACCTAGCTATTTTGAGAAGAAAAGCCTTTTTCTTTCCTGCAAAAGTGAATTAAGACTGTTGGGGTTAATACAGGAAAGAGGCTGAATACACAGCAGTAAACACAGCCTGGCTCCCTGACCTGAAACGCTGCACTGGCCAAGCAACAAAAGCCTGACTCTGGCCTCCTTTCCTTCGCCTCTCCTAAAGAGACTATGCCAAGTAACCTCACTGGGCAGCAAAATGAAGAAAAAAAAAATACACCCTCCTTCTGTGCCTCTGTATTTAAAGAGGATAAACTACAAGGTGGTGGATGGGAATGTGTACTGAGGATTTAGCCACATCCTCGGTACTGCAGCCTCCTCTACTCCCAGTGCATGCTAAGCATAAGGGTAATTCTGAATGCAGGAAAATTTTTCTTCAAAACAAAACACTTTGAAATACCTACAGAACATGTTTGGTGTTAAAGTTCTATTACGAAGAAGTCAAAGATTTAATAAATAATTATAAAAACATAGTTATTATAAGGAAGAAATACAGCATAGATAATAATAACAACTTCTAAACATCTTAGCATGTGAACAGTCTTGACTTTTCTTTATACTTTATCTTTCTACTTGTCATTCAGCTTTTCATGTCTATCTGTAATGCATGTTATTCTTGCAAGTCTAACGTTTCCCAGGGTCTTTATGTCTGCAGCTGTTTAATTATTTTTTTCTTCGGAGAACAGTTAAGTCCAATCAGTGGGTACTGTCATCCTAATTATGGAAAAGCCAATACACTTATACAGCTTTGGGCACCACGGAAAGAACCAGCACAAGCCTTAGTACCTTAGTTATCAAATGATGATGTAGGCATGTAATTAACTTCATGATAACAAGGTCATCATAAAGTCACTTTCCCATAATTCCTGAGGAAAGGGAGAGGGCAAGTGAAGCCATGCATGAAAACCTATATGTGTACTAGATAGCTTTTTTCCCCTTCTTTCCCTCCTTCCCTTCCAGGAGATTTACATAGCATTCTTATTCTCCAGTTATTTGTAATTATGTTTCATATAGCTCATTATTAACAGAATCAGCTAGTTAACCAAAAAGGTGCCAGTGAGGCAAAAACTCACAACTCAAAATGTGTTTCTTGGAGGAAGCAGTAGAATAATATACTTTTTTGGGATGCAAAATGCTTCAACACATGCTTTGATTAGCTCTGAAGAAAATTGCAGGGTGAGAGCTGGTTTAGTTGTGCCGGGGGAGACAGGTGAAGGAGGGAAAAAAAGCAACAATACACAGCTGCGCCCTGGTTCACATGGGGAGTTGCGGACCTTTGGTTTAAGATTGATGACCAATTCCGCAGCACCTGGGGAGAGCCCACAGCAGCAGGCACAGAGAGGGGGTGCCAGGGTTGCCTCAGACTGTGCAAATACTCCAGGCCCAGCCAGTGCAATCAGTGAAGCCAGCCCACCTGGTGTGGTGCAGCCAGCCGGCCACACAGCACGTTGGTGGACCTGTGCCATGGCATCAGTGAGAAAGCAAATGAAGGCATCCATGCTCAGGCTCAGCAAACACAATTGGAAATACCAGGTCAAGCATACTGCAGGAAACGATTACATGCTAGGCAGGCTTACTTGTAATGAAACTTGATGTGAAATAATAATACAAAATATAACAGACTATGAAATGTCAGAAAGAGTTGTGGCCACCAAGCTAGCCTGCAAAACCCAGGCATTTTAGATTAACATTTTAGGCATTGCTAACGTGGAAAATGTGACACGTGAGTCTACCATTTTGGATTGGACTGACAGTTTACAGCAGGTATCTACAAGTTGCTGCTGCTTATCAGTGGAAATGTTTGTCATGCAAAGAAAGAGGATGTGTCTCCTGTTAAAGAAATGCCTGGTGTAAATATTTTACACATGCAAATGCAGATTGGAGGCAAATTGGAAAAAAATGCAGAGCGTATCAGCTGCTGCTAAGGGTGACACACCCTTAAGTTATAAAGTTGAACATTAAGGTTGTATGTTCACAGGCTTTTCATGCACAGCAAGTACCTTGGAAGAGAAAAGGGTAACTGTGCTGTAAAGGACGCATGCTCTCAGCACAGTGTTTACAAGCCATCAACACAAAGAGACTGATTTTTAAAAAATATTTTAACTCTAAAGAGTAAATCTTTAAAGCAGTGCAAGGGAGTCATGCACACAAATCTCATTATTCTGAAAGCTGCTTAGAAACTTTAGCCCTTAAAGTCAACATACCACAATGCATTCAGAAGTACAATTTCAAAGAGTTACAAATGCTTCTAACAATTAGTTAATTAAAAAAAAAGAAGAAAAAAATGGGATTTAAAAGGATTTAAAAGGAAAGAATTACGAAGGGGTTATATGTTAAGAAGTAGGTAATTGAAAGAGATTGAGAGGGGTACAGTAGGAAGTGGCTGTGGTTAAGGCATTTGCAAGATTAGATGAAGAAAAGTCTAGTAAAACTGGAAGTATGAAGCCAAATCCTGGGACTGTAGTTTCTTTGATGTATTTGGACCTGCATGATTTATACATATTCAGCATCTGCCTGCAGACCTTAAGAATAATTTGGTAAAAATAGTGATGAAAGCTTATTAAAACAGAGCCAGACAAAGTATTATATAGTATTTGATGCACAAAAGGTGCTTACATTTTTCAGAGATTAAATAGTCAATGGTACCAAACAGCTACAGGTATTTCAGCCTCAGAGGTCTTGGTGAATTAAGCAACTTAACAGTAATGGAAGCTGTGACTTGCTATGCAAGCTGGTTTATTGAAAACAAAAATTGCCACAGGGTTTACTGCTGCTTTAGAGATGGATTGATAGTGTGAAACTCATTTTCGAATGTGTCCTCAAAGAAGCAAGATGTTATGAACGTTAAAATTGGGGGCAGAAGGGCAGTTAAAGGTGATGAGGAAAGCTCTGGCATGCAAACAATATTGATTCTAATTAGTGTAGATACATCTTGTGAAATTCCTGGGGTTTTTTGTATCTATAGAAAACATATTGAAACTCCTGGGTTAAGCAGGTTGTGTGTGCATGCTTCAGCTCCCAACTTCTTTCAGGATTAAGAGGCAGTAAGTAGGTGCAGCACCCTGTAGGTGCTCTAGTAACAGGCTGGGCCAGCCTGTGCTAGGTACTAAGCGAACACAGGGTAAAGATACACAACAGACAAAGCAAAAAGATACACAAAGCAAAAAGACAGCAGAGAAAGATAAATAAAGAGTCCAACCAGGTCAGCATGACAGTACCCAAACTTTGTACTCCCTTGCCGAGCCTGCGGAGCTCTTAGGATCTTTTTGCACTTTGCATACTGAAATTTCAAAACCAGAAGGCAAGGGAATCTCTGTCCTGATGTTAAGCAGACTCATTTCTAAAATGGCTCCTATTTCATTTTCATTGCTTCTGTGAGCCAGTGCCACATTCAGAGCACTGTCAGTGTTCAGGAAGAATAGGCAAGCACTGAGAGTTTCATGGTCATAAAAATAAACACTGTCATCAGGATACATAAAATAATGTTTTGAATTTGAAACGCAACATCACAGGAGAATGAAGAAAACCAGATGCATCTGCTAAGCATTTCTGGACAGATCGATTTACATAATGCTGTTCTTTAACTATGCAACTCTATTTAAGAAGTCAGACAGGACCATGCTTCAGATCTGGGATAACCAGCAATGGACACCAGATCTTTATTAAGTCAAAAGAAGTAAAAAAAAAAAGCACCATTCTTTTTACCTCAGTACAAAACTCACCAAGATTATCATCTCCAGAACCCCTGAGCTTACACTTGGTGGAAATTTGGGTGTGTTCAGACAACTACATGAAAATTTGTCAGCTTGATTTCTGTCACTTCTTCAGAGCCCAGGTGTCGGCGCATTTAATACAAGGACTGTCGTAAAAAAAGCATGTGCTAGAGGTGAGGAACATCAAGTTCTTAAACTTGGGCAGGGCACAGATGTTTGTTAAGGACTTTGCCCATCAGAAGTTTTTGAACTATGACAGCCATTTACAGAATGCATCTGCCTATTCTTTGCCTTTTACACCAGGTCTCAGGATTCATCAGTGGCAGACTGGTATCACCCAAAATTGCTGAAGGTTGTTTGATCACTGTAAGAAGCTTCTCCTAGTAGCAGGGAGAAGGCTGAGACAGCATAAGATTTTAAAAGGTCTGGCTTTTTCTTAGTCTGTGTAGCGTGCGTAGATGCTGATGCTATCGCTGGTCCTCTCCAGGCACCATGGGGCAGGATGAAACCCCTGCCTTCATAATGGAAGTTGTTGCGGATAATAGAACAGAAAGAATCATTTAACTGTACCTAGATAATTGATCAGGAAACTGGAAATCCTGCTAGCAAGATTGGAGCCTGACGAGGAACTTATACTGTCTAAACAATCTTTTTCTTTTTGTTTTTTTGAGGGAGAGGAAACAATGACAGACTAAGAA
>NW_010202955.1:0-10617 GCF_000695765.1 Mesitornis unicolor | reverse complement strand
GAATGGAAGGATTTGGTTAAAGCTTTGAATGATCAGAGAGGATGCCATTATCAGATGAAACAATTTCTGGGAGGCATACAATGAACTATTTTAATTTTTTAACAACAATTCAAGTTGTGCAGCCAGTCATAAAAATGGAAAAGCTCTTTGCATTTTACTTGTACTGTATGCACTTACTCTTTCAGAGAGTGCAAGTTATTGATCACTCCTGCATCAGTTAATAGTGCATCTCTGTCTGGATTGCAAAGCAGTAACTACTTAATTAACTTCTGTAGGTATGACGAGGCAAATTATGCCTAACAGAGTCTAAAATCCAATTTCTTGTATGTAGGGAATTTTTAAGTTAACTTGACTAATACACTTTTTGAATAGCAACTTTGTGGTTTTCTGCTGTATACATGGCAGTAACGCACAAAGTTTAGAGCCTGTGTAATCCATGCAAATAACTCCTCTCTCCAGTGCCCATACATCCCTGTCTCCTCAAGTTGATATCATGAAGACATCATATAGACAACTCAAATTATTGTAACCTTCACCAGTAGTCTACAACCTGCTCAGCTGCTTGAGGCTGATGAATTTGAGAGCCTGCTCAGAAAAAAGGGGTGAAAATTTAGTAGCAATACATCCATATGTGCTTTGCAGCAGGTGCACTCATCTTACACCTAAGAAAACCTGCCTCCCTGCTCATATTAGAATGTGAGCTAAAACATAAGACGACTTCTCAAAAACAGTATGTAAATTTGAGGTGTGTTAATCCAGGTATCTGCTGACCCACATCTGCGCATTTGAAAGGCAGGTAAATCTTAATTCAGGCAAAACTCAAGATTTATACTGATTTGACGATCTCGCAAATGAAATTTTTTAAAAAGACATTTTTCAATATGGGTTTTTTTAATGTGTCGGTATCAAGCATTTATGAATAGCATTTCCTGCTTTAGTAATCAACTCACAGAGGAAAGGAAAAGAAGTTTGTGAAAAATCTGCATCTTATTTACATTTGTAATATTACATAATTCTGAATGTATCAGTAGAAGCATTTAAATTAGGGTTTTGACAACAGTGCTGTGACAAATAAAATGAAAATCCTTTTGACATAGTCTAAAAAACTGAGGGTGAGGTTAAAAAACATACCTCACCCACTATAAAAATGTTTGTGCTGTTCTTGGCCTGTTTTAGGTGTATGTTAATAGATCTCCAATAACAGATATTTCTTGTTCTGAAAGTAATAAGCTGTCTTGTCTTCCAGTACTTTATCTAATCAGGTATAAAAAAATTGTCTGACTTTGTGCACAGTAGATGAATGCATGTTTATAAAGCGCTGATTTAAAAAGTCACAATACTTTGCTCAGGACACAAACATGGTACTGCTTGAGACACTTGACAACTTGCAAAATTGCATATAAATTTAGCATTGCTAATTAATGCTCTATTTTTAGTACTGTGATTCTGTGCATCGCTATCATGATACACAGAACACAGATGCTATGTATCCTTAGTTCGGCAAGTGTGCTAGGTTGTTTTTTCGTGGTCACTAGTTCTGTATCCACTGCTCCACAGTGGCAGTTCATCTTGATTTAAGCATCTCCCCAAGCTGATGAGTGTCTTTGCAAACTGTTGATGTGATTCTGTAGTGACCATGGAAGACTGTAAACTACAAATGTGCACAAATACATCTCAGCCCTTTAACTTCACCTGAGCTGTGGTAGGCTTTTAGGTGACATTCTTACTTATTTTTCAGCTCTTCTCTATTTTCTGGTCTTAATTTGATTAAACACCTTGTAAACATGTTTGACTTAGAAAAAGAAAAAAATATTTGATTCTTTTGAATAGCAGCATCAGACTTAGAGTTAAGAAGGCTAGAGCTGGTAACTTTTATCCTAAAAACAATGAAAGGTGAAGCCTGGCTCTATTTAAATCAGTGGTAACATTCCACTAATTTCAAGTAAAGGTATTCACCCCTACTTAATACTTTATATCCTAAGGGCTCTGTAAGTTGTTGCATAAATGTTACATAGTTAGACTATGAAAAAAACCCTGCCCATTTGCCTTTAGAAAATGGAGATTCCTCACCTAAGGTAAAAATCTTTGCTGTTTCCATGGGAGAAGCTGACAGAGGTAATCCAGCAGTGACGGAATATTCTGGCATTAATTAGACATGGCCTAGATACACACCAGAGAGCATCAGAGCCGACCTAAATGTTGCGAGGAACAGTGCCTCTATCTTCTCCTTTCTGTTAATCAGCTCTGACACCAGAGGTTAGCAGGGCAAATTTGAAGAGAGCATTTGGATATAAGCCAGAAAGAGAAGCAAATTGTTACATTAATTTTAATCCATATTATAAATCTGTGTATTTAAATCTAAAATGTATGGAAAACATGTTTTAGCCTCCTGTATCTTGTAGGTTAATAAAAAGTTAACCAGGTTTTTCTAGCAGTTAGCCAAGAGTCTAGAAAAGCCTTGCAGTGGATCACACTTTAAAAGAATACAAAGTTTTCCTTTCACTTCTACTTTATCTCAAGGCACCATTTCAGAGGGAAAAAAAATCAATTGATTACACAGATGCTGTGTTTGTTTTCACCTATATTCTAATACATCAAAGTTGTTGATGAGGAATGGAATCAACATCACTTTGGCCTAACGTTTACAGAAGCAGCTTTCATTACTCAAAAGGTGAGGTAATGGGAATAAGAATATATCAGCGATTCTTCAGTTTAATTTGAAATAATGTTAATTGGACTAGCTTTCTGCTCTATAAACATGCTTTTCAAATTTCAAGCAGTGAAATAAATTCATTTATTACTTTTTTTAAGGACAAAAATCTAAATTAATCTTTTCCTACTTAATCTGCAAACTCGATGTAACTTCTAAACCTAAAGGATGTTCCTGAGTTGATCAGACTACTCATAGCAAAGATTTAGTTAAGCCAGTGTTAAAACAAAAGTACAAACTAGATATCTGCTTACTGCTAATCGTAAGCACCCGGGAATTTTAGAATTTTTTGTTTGTTTGTCTAATTAGAATACTCAGCCAACTAGTTTTTAAGTCATTGCAGTAATACATTAGAAAAAAGGGATTGAATGGCAGTGAATTGAGAGATCTGGAAACCTGCAGTATTTGAAGATGGATGAGATCCTGCCATTGTCACAGGTGACAAAAAAGCAAGTTCAGCTTGCCAAGATGATGACTTCATTGCAGTTTTTCACCTTTATTTCAGTCTTTTTGGCAGGTCTAGGAATTTCTTCTCTTAAGATGGTTTTCACTTTTTGTGGTTTTTTTTTATTATTTAACTTTCAGTTTGGGAAAACAATGGAAAACATGCTTTTAAAAAAGCATTTAAAGAAGTATCTATATCAAATTTTAATTTATATCAAGTAAGAATATCCATAATTAACTTTGGACCTGAAAAAAGGGAGAAATATTCACAAAATGAGGCATCTGCATGTTGCACTGAGGCCCTTACGAAATTTATTTCATTATGATTCTATTTAGTAAAAAACTTGAAAGTGTGTAGTGTTATGATCAAACAGCAGCTATTGCCTGCAATTCCACAAGTATTTCCCACAAAACATGCCTTTTATAACAGGATCATTTCATTGTATTACTAATCAATACAACTTAGTGTTGGATGATACATAATAGAAATAACCTACTGTTTAAGAATTTCTCTTGAATTTCTCTTAATCTCAGTAAAGCATATGACACTGTCTCCCACAGTATCCTTGCAGCTAAACTGAGGAAGTGTGGCCTAGATGCTTGGGTAGTGAGGTGGATTGTGAACTGCTTGAAGGAAAGAAGTGAGAGAGTTGTGGTCAATGGGACAGAGTCCAGTTGGAGGCCTTTATCAAGTGGAGACCCAGAAGTCAGTACTGGGACCAGTACTATTCAATATATTCATCAACGACCTGGACAAGGGAACAGAGTACACTGTCAGCAAATTTGCTGACAGCACAAAACTGAGAGGAGTGGCTGACACTCCAGAAGGTTGTGCTGCCATTCAGTGAGACCTGGACAGGCTGGATTTAGGCAGGGAAAAAATTAATGAATTATTTTTTTTTAATTAATTAATTATTTACATGTATCAGTATAGTTGGGGACTGACCTGTTGGGGAGCAGCACAGGGGAAAGGGACCTGAGGGTCCTGGTGGACAGCAAGATGACCATGAGTCAGCAATGTGCCCTTGTGGCCAAGAAGGCCAATGGCATCCTGGGGTGTATCAGAAGGGGTGTGGTTGGTAGGTCGAGAGAGGTTCTCCTTCCCCTCTACTCTGCTCTGGTGAGACCGCATTTGGAATATTGTGTTCAGTTCTGGGCCCCTCAGTTCAAGAAGGACAGGGAATTGCTTGAAAGAGTCCAGTGCAAAGCCACAAAGATGACTGAGGGAGTGGAGCATCTCCCTTATGAGGAGTGGCTGAGGGAGCTAGGTCTCTTTAGCTTGGAGAAGAGGAGACTGAGGGGTGACCTCATTAATGTTTATAAAAAAGGAGGAAGGAACCAGGCTCTTCTCAGTAATGGCCAATGACAGGACAAGGGGCAAGGGGAGCAAGCTGGAGCATAGGAGGGCCCATGTGAACATGAGGAAAAACTTTTTCACTGTGAGGGTGACAGAGCACTGGAACAGGCTGCCCAGAGAGGTTGTGGAGTCTCTTTCTCTGGAGACATTCAAAACCCACCTGGACGCATTCCTTTGTGACCTAGTCTAGGTGATCCTGCTCTGGCAGGGCGGTTGGACTGGATGATCTTTCGAGGTCCCTTCCAACTCCTAACATTCTGTGATTCTCTCCCTGTAGCAGCTCAGTAAGAAAAGAGGCTGCTCGGTGCCCTGGTATTGATTCTTCACCACTGGTAATATCAAACTCACAGCTTACAAAATTTGCAAAGAAGTAAGAAAGCTTGGAGCTGCCAGGCAATGCTTTGATGATTCATTACTAGTAAGACTCTCAACTTCCAGTTATGAATTGGTGCTGGAGGCTCTGTCCTGCAAACTTTAAATGGCAAATGGCAATAGTCCTGCAGTCATTTTCTGTCATGGGCACCTCACAGTGTGCCACACGCCTTCCCCATTCCCCAGGCATCCAGAGACCCTGGTGTGAAAATCAGAGTCCAGCTGATCTCTGTAATGTTATTCAGTTTCTATTATTTCAATGTTAATGTAAAAATCTGCCTACTGGACTGGATTTTCCAGTAATTATTAATTGACCTTTTACATATTCATCTAAAATGAGGCAAATTATACTTACCGAAACAGTACTTTGCTCACTTACCCTGTGACAAAGTTAGGGAACAAAAAAAGATACCTGTTTTAGGGACTAATAACTGTTGCACATCCATGATTTTCTATATAATAACATCAAAGAGGCATTTTTTTATTTGCCTGTGAAGCGTCACAGGGCTTTATCTTGTTCAGATTTGATATGTTGACTTTACTGACATTATCCAATGCTTTATAATTGTTTAGTATCTTCAGTGGTTAGGTTTTGTTTAATTTTGAACAACATAACAAAATATATCCTGGGGAAAAAAAAAGCTGACAAACTTATTGAAGATTTATAGCTGATTTAGCAGATATTGGTAATACTTTAGTTACCAGTTATTTGTTAGACCATAAACAGTTTATCAATACATAGTAAAAGTCCAGAAAAAAAAAGAAAATTTATTTCATTTATAGTTGTAGAATGTTCCATTTGGTACCTCCAGTGTACTTTGGATCTTGTTCAGGCTGACAATTTCATTGAAGTAACTCCACTAATTTACTATATTTCAAAAGTTTCTAGGAAAAGTAAATCAGCATCTGAAATGTGGGTGTTTACACCATTCATTTTTTCAGCATAACAGAAATTGCAGCAGCGTATTTCAATTTTCTCTGGCCTAGATTTGGGAAATTATGCAAGTTAATTTCTATTCAAAGTGCTCAGAAATATGACACCTTGGAAAAGGCTATTTTCCAGACCTGAGATATATGGCTACTTATGTCCAGCTCAAAATACAGGTGAGAGTTCCTAAAAAAAAATTGAAAAGCCATTTAAAATATATATTTTGCTTTTACTTTTAAAATTGTAAAACCATGCTTAGAATCATTCCAATTCTCTTCAAACTTAAATGAAACACCCACATAACAGACCATCCCATCCACTATTTTAACGAGATCTAAATCTGTCAAGGATTGTCAACATTCATCACAGTGAGGATATTTTGAGGACTTGCAAATCCAAAAGAGGTTAAATTTCTTTAGACAAAAGCAGTATTAATAATACAACATCGTTCATAAACATTGATTGGTACGCAATACCAGAAAGTGCAGCTGAAAAAAATAGATTTTTTTACAATCCAGTCTTCAGGACATAGATAATAATGAGCTCGCTTACTGTTTTTGTGGGGGAAAAGAGAAGAGGTGATGTTGTGGGAGGAAAACTGACTAAGTAGGCATGACAGGATTATGGGGGCTAAATATAATGACAGGAACTTCATAACATGTTCTTCATAAAAGTGACAGAAAAAGCAAAGGAGGCAAACTGCACTCTGCCAAAAGCATCTGTTCAAATCCTGAAATACTGAAGGATAATTTTTGATGGGACATGCATTGCTAAACCTCTGTCTTAACAAAAGGATAAATGAGAATTATAGGAAGAATGGTACTAAGGACTAGAGATCATGAACACAAAACAGTGAAGATTAAGCACATCTCAGTCTAATTTGCAAAAGGGTGTATTAAGTGTTACCAAGAGCCACTTATTTGATTAAAGTACTTTTAAAACAATCACAGAAATTAAGAATAATTTAAAATCCTGTACTTCAGTTCCTTTTTAACAACTCCAAGGTTAAATATATACACATTGTAAATATTTAGGACATAGCTTCATCTCCATTGTAGTGCCTGCCAAACTCTGCCCTTCTGCAATATTCCAAGCAGCAACCACCTCATTAATCCAAGATCTCTCTACCAATCCCTCAAAGCTGGGGACAGTGTCAGAAGGGAGCATGATTCTGTTTAACACAAGTTAGGGTAGATCTGGCTAAGTTTCTCCATACACACACTGAGTTTCTACCTTCTCAGATGCAAACTAGGGAAGGATTGTCTTGGATTCCACCTGGACACCCCAGGATTTCAGTATGTTGCACTAATAGATCTGCTGTAGTGCTAATACACTACACGAGGTTTCCTTAAGTGTGAAGGGCCAGCTCGCCTTAGTTCCAAAGTAGCAATACGGAAAATGGCGTAAACTTTGTTCAGAGATGACCACTTAAATGCAAATGACCTTAGACGTGTTGACAGTGGAGTAGGGAAGGTCAGAAAGGATGGGAAAAGGGATTGCATGGAGCTGGAAGTCTTCAGTGGAACAGAGGTGTTGCTTGTGTGGAAGGTTAAGACAGAGGTTTAGGAAAGCAAGTTACTGTCTGTCAGCTGACATTTTCCAGCACTTTATTCTTTAATCAAAGCATGACCAAGCTTACTGTTACATGAAGCCTAGAGTACACCATGTAGTGAAATCCTGCACTAAATGAAGAAGTGTTGGTAGTTAAATCTCGAAACTTCTGAGGGAAGTGAAATTGCTTGAGGTCTACAATCCATTGCTAATTTCAAAGACCCTATTTACATGAAAAAATTCACTTGTGTTTTGTGCTCACTGCACTCAGTAGAAAGGGAAGTTGGTCTCTGACTTGCAGATTTTACAAAGCAGACCTGTGTGTTGTCAGCAAAAAAAAAAAAATCAAAACCTGCGGATGAGCAAAATGGGAGATTTTATGTACAGCAAAGCCTTTACAGCAGCTTGCTGTACTATAGAATTTTGCACTACATTATTTTCATATTGACAGGTACAAAGGTTTATACAAATAGCTTTTCAAAAACTGCATTAATGAACAAGCAGAGTGCTTTACTGTGGCCAAATATTCAGGACAAGAGGCACATCCAGATGCATCTCCAGCAGGACCAACTGCATGTGATTTTGACATTTGCTACTGACCCTGCTCCAGACACCATCCCCCAAATCCCCAGCAATTAGGCAATTGCATGGCTTAGGGGATTGGTAATCGGATACCTCACCTCCAGGTCACCCTAGGTCTCTGGTTCAAGAGCACTAGGGCTTTGTAAGGACTTGAACACCATCAGATATTTACTTGGAGGCATATCAAGAAGTGAACATACGATTTCTGTGCAGCAAGCAGTAGACACGTCCACATTTAGTTACAAACATTATGACAGTTGCCAGTCTGTTAGAAACACTTGAATGACAGAATACCAGTCTAGCAGAGCTTGATTAACTCCCTAATAACAGTCAGGATTGCGCCTTGTTTTACTGCTGGCTGGGTAGTAAAGGCAACATGGTTTATACAGTATTTTGCAACTGAGGGGGGCAAAAATTCATGTTTAACCCTCTCTCTCTCCCTCTTTAGATTGTAAAAGACTTTTAAAAATGGTTTTGAATGTTACTGGAGACAATCCAAAGCCAATTTCAATTTGAATTTTCTGTCTTAGCCAGGACAAATTCAGCAAGAGTGAAAATAAGTTCTGCAGGTATTTTTAGGCAGTTTACTACACAGAAAAACTTTAAGTGCAGAATCTGAAACTTCAACTCATCCTTAATGAAGATAAAACTGGAAAAAAACCTGCTTCCAAGGTCAGTATTAACCTGATACTTATGGAGCAAGACTGTATGGCCTGAGCATGAGAAAAAAACGTGGATGCTCCCTGTGGTGGAGGGACCAGGGCAGACACATGCAATAGCAAAACAGAAATGTGATTATTTCCCCAATCTCCTGCCAGCCCAGGAGAGAGGGGCTGGGGGCATGGCCTCCCCATCCATGGGCCCACACTGCCTCCCCAGGGGCAGCGACTGCTGCTCTTTTTGGGGGAAAGGCAGGGGTGCGTGTGCAGAAGCCACCGGCCTTGGACAGCTAATGGGGGGAATCCACTGACAGAGACTTTTGGCTTCTAAAAACAGAACACAGCAAAACTCTTGGTCACTTTCAAGCATGTGGTTTTCTGCAATAATCATGGATACATCGTTTTCCCATGGGTTGCTGGAGAATGCAAAAAAACAAAGGAAAGTTTCAGCAGCATCCTTACAAATGTGAACTGGTGCAGTATCAACTCGCATGCAGAGGGCTCTGTTCCTGTCACTCACAGCTTTGACAAGCAGCAGCAGAGCCGTATCACATCACGTGGCTGCAGACAGTTTTATAGGACCCTCCCTGCAGTGCTGTGTAACTTCATTTTTTTTTTTCCTTTTCGCTTTTCTTGGGTGTGCTCAAGGCACCAGCACAGGGCAGGAAAAAGGGATCCCAGAAATGAAGGACAAAACGAGAGGAAAAAGCACCTTTTGCCAGAGCCAGCTCTGTGGAAAGCAGTGAAAGCACAGGCAGGGGAAACATTTTCATACCTCTTTGAGTGCTGGCAGAACTTCCTAATTTGTAGTCTCAAACTGCGTTTTCCTAGTGGCCTTAGTGAGCCAAGAGATCTGTTCAGAGCCAGGTACCTCAACTCTATGCCTCTCCCAGCAAATAAAAAACAATCCTCCCAGTACTGTGCAGGTGCTGTTATCTACCTGAAAACAGCCCCATAAACTTTTGTGTTGGGATATTTGTATGGTTACTGCAACCACAAACAGGGAGGGGGCTTTGGGAGACAGCACCTCTGGGGACTCATGGACATCACAGGGCTATGGAAACACTCATAAGGATTAGAGCTGTTGCCTACACTTCAAACACTGCATTTGTCTACATCTCACACCAGGATCTTACAGAACAGGAAAAAAAAATCACATGGTACTAGAGCACTTGTACAGGTTATATGAATAAACAAAGACCTCTGTGTCTAGGTGTGTCAAATGACAAAGGTCGCTTAGTTGTGGGTTGTTTTTTCTTCCTCCCAAGTGATCCTGTTCAGGGTGCAATACCCTGTTTTATTTCCACAGCACTTATCATTGAAAGTTAATGTTCAGGATCCTTGGATCTGATATCCTCCCAGCACACACAAGAAACAGAAAAATGTCAAAGCAAGCTGTTAGAACTGAATACACAGGAAAGCTAAAGTCTTACATTGGAAGTATTGTTCTTGCATCACTGTGCTCTGCGGAGTGCTCACATCATCAGGTTTCTGTGCACACGTGCATCTGTGAGACTCTTTCAAAGGAGGAAATAGGATGCCTAACTTTCAGTGCAGAAAATTAGTAACAAAATACACACAAGATATGGGCTGATAACATCTCTGTAATCTCTCACTTAATCTGCTATCCTCAAGAAAAATCTGTTGACTTTACAGGCTGTCCTGAGCACGTATCAGGGTTATTCTGTCCAGGCTGCCTACAATAAATAATAGGCTTGCATTACTTTAGTCCTATGACAACCACTAAAGTTATGTGTTTGCACCTTAATTTTTACAATTTACTGCTCCAACCCCGAGGGAAGCTGCCCACCCAGCTGAGAAAAAAAATCCCAAAACCCACCCGAGCTCTTCCACTCCTCCTCGCTTTCCAGGCGGGCTGCAGGCGCGGTTAACCCCAGAGGCAACCCGGGCTGGAGCAGGTGTAGCGGGAGCCCACGCCCGGCGCCGGGGGCCGGGACCGTCGCAGCGGCCCGGTGTGAGGCGCCCCCGCCCCGGTGCGAGGCGGCCACGTGGA
>NW_010202954.1:0-6774 GCF_000695765.1 Mesitornis unicolor | reverse complement strand
AACGTTGTGTGATTCTGTGATTCTGTGATAATTCAAGGTGTAATACTAAAATTCAAGGTTAAACTTGTACAAGAGAGAGATTAATGTGCAAACATATTATATGCATGTACCTAAAAATGAGATTAAGCTTCATGTGCAAAACAATTTCACCCAATGCTCATTTATTAAACTATGACTCTACCCTTTCTCAGTCTTGAGGGCTGATCCTTCACTGACAGAACTCATTGTTACTGTGCACTCCAATGCACCCAGAACATCCCAACTTGAGCTAAGTTGCAGACAAGTCTGGCTCTGCAGGATTCTAAATTTCCAAAGGCACAGCGTAAAAATTGCATGATCTGGACATCAGTATCACCACCAAAAAGACAAAAAAGGAGTCTGCAGCACCTCAACATAGCAGGTAGCTGAGCAACAGTATTCTTAGGATCCACTGGTCCTGGAGCTTGGGTTAGGGTTGACGCTATGGATGTAGTAAGGTATCCCAGCACCAAGCACCACCTCATATGACTTGTTCAAAAAGAGACAGACTCCTTCAGAGGCAATGTTCTGCAGCAGCAGCAGCTGGTATGTGCTGTTAGCAAAGAATATATCATGTTTAGATGGTATTTCAGATGCTCATTTCTTTCTCCAGTGTCTCTTTCCTTGTGATGAACAGTTATGCATGTTTTAAAAAAACAGATTGCTTACTGCTTTATCCTTCACCTGATGCATGAATCAAAACACCACCTGATGGAGCAGAACTGCAGAAAGGGATGTATCCTGTATAAAAATTATATCATTGCAGAGAACAGTAATCTATTAATTAATAAATGCTGGTCAACGTCATGAAATGAAAGTTAGATGCAGTTACTCTTTTGTTTAGCAGCATAATTGCTAAACATGTACCTTTTATTCTCATTTCCTAAAAAAAAAAAAATAAATGTATCACATATTTAGAAACACAACAAACCTGAAGGAAGAGGCATCTGTCTGTCTTGAAAGCAAGAAAAATCATGACCAAAGCAGAACATAAAACATATTATTTGTATATAATTACACTATCAGATTTTAAATAATACTAAACCCAGATACCAAAAGTATACTGAAATTTAACTATCCTAAACAATGTAAAATTCAGTTGTAGCTGAGATATTTTGCTTAAGTATGAACATAAGCATTCTTAAAGAAAGATTTGCTTACATATTTCTCCCAAAAACATTAAAACCTCTTCAGCTTATTATTATCAGTAGTAGTTATTTTTTTCATAGGTATACTTGCACAAGCATTAGTTTTGGTATCAACAACAAACATAACTCTATCTTTAGAAACACTGATGCATTAGAACATTGCTTGAATAAATGACATACCACTTCATCTTCAAATCCTCCAGCTAATACAAGTGAATAAGCTCCATCATTACTGCGTCCATGGATTCCACCCACATGTGGTCTGTGAACACCTGCTTCACTCACCTGGTAAAGAAAAAAAGCCAGTTTCTAGCATTTTTTTTTTCAAACAGCCATCTACAATCACTTTTAATGATTATTTTCCTGCTTAATATTGTACAGAGGTGACTGTGTAAATAGTTAATGAGAGACTGACATTAAAGTTGAGAATTCCACTTGTTTTTAAGGAAGAAAAGCCAAAAGTAAAGACATGCAAAATATGGAAGAACAATGTAGGACAGTGGTGTCACTGGCAGATGTAAAGGTACACTTTCTTCTTTGGGAAAAATCTTCATGATTCTTTCCATAAGCAGTATTTAAGGAGCAGCATACACTCCTTTCACACACTCACTTAGAATAATCCAAATCAGATGGAGATCTGCCAATTTAGTAACATTTTACAATTCTTAATGAAGGAGGATGACAGTGACATATGTAAAGATCATTATGTCAGGTATTATTAAGGTAACACACTTGGTCACATTTAGTGGCCAACTCAGAGGAATATATCACACTACCCCAGGCAACAGAAGAAGCCATTGCAACAATGCATGGATTATAAACTAGTTCTCCAACCAGGATACCTCTCTGCTAATGAATGTGCAACGAAGCTGCAACCAGACCAGTTGATAGCTACAGCTGTACCATAAACTGGCAACATTATTAAAGTCTCTTGCACAAAAAAATACTAATAATGGTTTCAAACTACCAAACTGTATTTAAAAAATACCAAACCTTTATGAATAAAAAAGAGGTTGCATATGAAATTATGTATTTTCTTAGTACACTATGCCAAAATACTGTTGATAGAATGAAGGTTCCCAGCAGAAAACCAATCAGGATTCATCTTCCTACCTTTGTAGCTTCCTTTAGAACTTGACTGTCCCTGTTTTTCTCATTTTGCCTCTCCTATTCCTAAACCCCTTTTCACAATCTACACTTTCAAGCAACTTCCAGGAAAGTTTACATTCTTCTGTTATAGTCTTGTACTTTCATAGTACATCAGATCAAAGGTCCAGCTGACCAAAAATGCTGTCTCTAATAACAGACAAGAACTCAGCATGAAAACTATGCAAGGATACAATAATTCTTCCTTGCACAATTTCTCAGCATCCAGCTGTCTGTGGCTCAGACTTCCTGAACTACTTAAAACTTTTGGATCCATACTACGCAAAAGAGAAGAATCCACAGTAGTACTGCTTGCCATACTAACTAACACTACTTCTGTTCATTTTGAAGTGGGCAATTAACCTTTTTCTGTTGCCTCCTTTTTGCAAGATCTGAAAACTATTAGCTTTTTTGTTATCGATGGAGTTTCTAGAAAAAAAAAGTTGAACTAATAATTTAAATTACTGTTGAAGCCATGAAAATAAAATTTGATTTTGAGTTTTTGAGTCTGCATGATTGATTTTAGAAGCTCCTCTTACTCATGAGACTTTGCTTAATCTGGAAGCCAACAAAAATAAATATTTATTTTAATTCCTTCCACAAAAAAGTTCTTCAAACACTGAAGAGGTCAACAAAATATCCCAAAGAATCAAATTTGAGCTTTCCTCTTAAGCAAGTAATTTTGTATAAAACCATTGGTATGATGAACAGCATGATTTTACATTACAAATCTAATTTACTTCATCTAAGCCTTGTATTGATGGTAGTGTTTACAAGGGACATGAAGGTGAGAAAGGATCAAAATAACTAGTTTAGGTTTCAACTGCTTCACTGTAATTTCTACCAAGAACAGAAACTGAAAACTGTTATAAAGAGGAAAAAGTCTGCTGCTAACCCTATCAGCCTTAAAGCGTGCATGGACTTCCAAACCCAGAATTCTTCACACAGTACTGGAAGACTACCAGGGGAAAAGTGCCTGCTAAGTGTACTCTTCTATCAATTGAATAATAAAACATCTATTTTCTTCTCATGAGAAAGCAGGTGATGAGAAGTTCAGAAAACAAATCAGAAGCTTTTGATTCTTGGTCTGTCCCTCCTCAAGCAGTTTAAAAAAAAAACTTGTTTTGCTTCTTCCAAATTTGATGGAAAGTGTTCAATTACAATCCTTTACACATGCAAGAGAAAGAGAACCAGTTGATTTTTAAAATAAAGTAGTATGTATTTTCCCAACTAAAAACAATAAAAAAATCAACGATAAAACAAAAATCAGTGCTATCAGATAAGGCTGGGGGAAAAGGAAGTAAGTCTGCAGTCTGCTGAACAGTTCGAAATCACAAAAAACCAGTACTGGCACAAAATGAAGCTGTGCCATCCTACTTGTAGTTCTTTTTTTCCTGCCCCTCTGAGTACAGTCACTGAGCTTACATAACCAAAATGTGAAATGGATTAGGAAAATTAACTCCCACCTCAGATGGGATTATTTTTTGCCAGTTTTTTTACCCATCTAGTTTACCATACAGCTTAAGAAATATTTGCTACAGAAAATGAGATAGTGTAAGAAACAGAGAAGGCTGAATAGACAGCTAATTTCAGTAGCAGTACAGGCTTACACTGGTTTAAGCTGTTCATCATACTAAAAGAAGTTCTGAACATTCATTACATATGGCCAAAGAAACCAACAGGGAGCCAATTTACAGTTATACCATCTAACATTTTCAAAACCCATAGTCTAATTCTTCAACATGGGATAATCAGTTCATGTGAAGTACACTTCAGAAAATACTTGACTCTATTCACTAAGTATCCCACTTAGAATTTTAACATGTGAAATTAGTTTATCCTAATGGCAACAGACTTCTTAAGTTGTATTGTGAAATAAGTATACTTCAACTTCAACTACTATCAGCATCACTTCCAATACTGGAACCATAATGTATGTATTGTTTAGTCCCGGTGAAAATGGCAATTGTCAATCTAAACTAGTGCCCAACTCATTCATTATTATTCTTACTAACTTCAACAACAGCTAATACTGAGACATACCTGAACTCTGAATTTCCAAGTTGTCCCAACAGGAACACCAGGTATAGGTCCATAATGATTTGAAGGAACAATAGTGCATTCCTTAGTGCGACCAACACAGGCCATGCCCTAAAAGTACATCACACAAAATGAATAAGTATTATTATACTGAAGACTATTTGCAAATTCAATGCAGAGATCATGAAATCTGATCATTACAACACAAACATACTTTTAAATACGTTAACAATTGTTAAAAGCAATGTTAATCAAGAAATGTATTTATGGGTTTGGAGGAAGGATTGGCTACTGGGTTTTTTTTGTTTTACCTCTGTCCACCTTATTACTTCTTCCACGGCTCTAACTATTAGTAGATAGTGGGCAGGATTAAACACTGTCTTACTGTCTGTGTAACCCAGTACTGAATTTTGTGTAGTGTATATATAAGTAGAATTAATAGATGCAGCACATACAAGAACAATCAGAGTAACAGTTATTTCTAAAATACACCCTACCTTGCCCCAGTCTCTCTGGCTTTCAGTACTGGCAGATGGCATCTTTGCTTTCTTTTTACTCTGTTTGAGCTTTTCTCCAGCCTTTACAACTTCATTAGAATCATTTTTGCAGGACGGACAGTACCTAAAAAAAGGTTTTAGTAAATTCTCAATTATTTCATAATAATGGCAATACATTTCTGGTAGCCAAAATAGTGTCAATTCATTTATCTTGACAGAATATTTTAAACTAGCAAACACTTACCCGTCTTAAGCAGCTGAAGCCTATGGCTTAAAAATGAACCCAACGTGAATATTGTCAACTTTTAAAAAGGGCATTTCAGTACCTTTGAAGGTAGAGTGCCAGGGGCAAAACATTTAACTATTCTTTCTCACATGATATGTGAAAGGTCCCCATGTCTCCTGTACTCTCTCTTCATTCTAGCCTATTTCATTTAGATCATGTAAAGCAGAAGATAGCTGTGATTAGAGCATGCTGCTAACCAGAACCCATGGTTTGTTTCTGCATCCTGCCCTCTCTACCCTTATTTTTTGCTTCTAGTGCAACAAATTTCACTGCAGATGGTTGAATGTCAAATAGAGCCAAGATATCATGTACTGTGTGTAGACACACTCACCCACATATGCCCTTGCATGCATACACACGCTCACTCCTTCCACTACACTGAAGCCACTTGGAATATATCACTGCGACTCATTCCAGCTAACACAAAACCATCCTGGCAGGAAAACAGGAGATACTAGTATGCAGTGACTATATCAGAGAGAGAAAGGGAGTACACAGGTCTCTTTGCTGCTTCAAGTAACATTTTTGCCCCACTCCATGAATGCCAATGCAAAGGCAATGGTCCATGTTTCTGGCTCCCATGGGCTGGGTTTGGCCTATATGCTGCTAGTGGAGAAAGACTGATATACACTAACATTGGTAAACTAGTTTAGATAACTACTACTACTGTTTAGAATTTACTAATTAACTTTTGTATGTGGATATGAATAGAAGAATTAATGATTAATGTCCACAGAAACACATTTTACCATGTCAATAAAGGTGTTAAACCATTAAGACAATGAAGCTATGTAGATAAAAAGAAATTAAAAACAATACAAGACGTTGAAACTGTCTAACACTAAGACTTTGAATAATATCATAGTTTTTTAAAAAGAAAAAAAAAGAAAAAAGAGTAGTATGCAATGACCAGTTAAAAGAAGGAACATGGCATAATGCAAATTCACAAGCTGAATAAATTATGGCATTCCCTGCCTCTTGACAGACTAATCATATTACCTTAATATTTTTTAAAATTAGTTTTCTATGGAACATTAAAAACTATTTTCATATAGAGTGGCTTAATCTCCACAAAATAAATTTATCATCCTTTCCCAAACTGCATGCTTAACCCTTGCAGAGTTTGCCAAATTTTACACTATAAAATTACTAAATGGAAATTTTTCCACTTCTAAAACAAACAAAATCTGTCATTAAGTTAACGATCAGACAACCTAATGATACTGCTAATATGCAAGAAGACAGACCTCCTCTTTGATAGGAGCCACTGCTTTGCCCACTGCAACTGCACTCATACATACCACCAAGCATTAAGAGTGGACAGGGCTGGCATCACTAAGTGTCACAAGCCAGCTCCTTAACAGTACCTCTCCCACCCAGTGACTTCATCCACACACGCAGCTATCTTACACAAATAAATATTAAGACTCATATCATTACACAGCAAACAAAAGTTAAAAAGCTTGACAGTCATCTTTCAAGACATTTTAATTATATGAATTCAGCTTCTACTACTTCATAATTTTTTGGCCAGAAATATAAGTGCAGGGGTCTAAAAGTGCACTTCACATATGACCTGAGGGACTCATGGAACCATGAAACCATGCTGTAGATGTGGAGGGAAGCATAATGACCAGGG
>NW_010202953.1:38670-45294 GCF_000695765.1 Mesitornis unicolor | reverse complement strand
CTTCCCTTTCAGGCTGGTAACCTTTAAACCGCAACAGTAAGCAATCCTAGTGAGACCAATGGGGAGTACTCATGTAAGAAAAGGTAATAAGGCATGTCACTTAGCTGGTGTTAAACTCTGTAACAGAAGTAACAGACAGCTCTGAAATGGTATCTGCTCCAAACTGTATTGATCTGTATGAATATGTGAATACAACCTGAATATTATTCTGAATTTTACAACTGTCATTAAAATACGTCGAGGACACTGAAAATACCTCCACCTCTACAAAGAATTAAATACGGATTTACTTATATTAAGTCTGCTTTTGTCTGACTTTACCCACAGGTTTTGGGTTGTTTTTTTAATACTGTATAGGAATGTACTTCAATGGAGTATGTACATTTTCAGTCATTGAAATCTGTGCTGCCTATTTTTTCCTAAAAAACCCCCACTGTAGTTTATCCAAGAAAATTATGCTACAATGTTGGAAATGTACTAGTCTATTATAATCATGGCTGACTATAAACAAAATCCACTTCTCCCAAAGCAAGGAGAGAAGTCTAAAGCATTTAGACTTTCTGTGAACTGCTTTAACCTCCTCATGGAGAAACAAGCGAAACCTACTGGAGTGATTGGATTCAGCTACAGAAACAGGGTTTTGGTTGCAACCCATATTGTCCATATTTAAAATCTTCCCATAAGAAATTCTATTTGCAGAGGATCAATGCAGAATGAATGCATAACTGACCACCTGCAACTGCTGCGTCTGAAAACAAGTGGGAATAAAATCCTATAAACAGACGTGGTAAACATGTTTTCACCTTAGCAGCATACAATCTTGATATAAATGTAACTTCTTGATCTATGCATCGGTATTGCTTTAGGAATAGGGAATACGTGCCCAAACCAAAACCCAGCAGCCTGTACAGTTTCTCCTGTTTACTGCTTTCAATACTGAAACTTTTCCAATGTGTCATGTCATATCTTGTGAGGCAAATCTGCCTTCTAGAGTTTAGCCCATAGGGGAAAGCAAACCCGATTTGCCTTTTCGAGGAAAGAATAGTGTATGCTGTATGGGGAACTGATGTACCCAATTGAGTGAAATTATTATTGACACTAGTGCATCAAGCCTGTGATTTTGAAAGTCATCCAATGACTTCAGGGACTTAGTTGTAACTTAATAGAAACTACATGTCCAAATCCCATCAGGAAAATCCCATGAGTAACTTGGAAAATTTCAGTATAAAATTTGAAACGCAGTGAGTTAGTCTGGGAAAAATCCCTATGTTCTTTATATTGAGGTGGCAACGGTGAAGTCATGTCAAGTGCAGAAGAGGCAAAAGAAATACATGAAATGTAATGAATTAAAAAGAATAAGTCCTTTCTAAAGCTGTTTTCCCACAGAAATATTTTACATATCTCTTCATCATGATTGCTTCAATGCATTGCAATGTTAAAGATAGTTCAGTAATTTCTACAATTCCTCTTCGGTCTCAGCTCTCTCAGCCTTCCTGCACCAGAGTAGCACATTCAGGGAAGAATTTGCAATTTCTTGTCACGAGGCAGCATCTGATAATCAAAATGTTGTCTGAGTTGTAGTCTGCGAGTAAGGAAAGGAATTAATGAGCTACAACATATACATAAAGAAAAATGTGTACTTCATTTTAAAAAACGCAAATTTTTCTCCTTCAATGAAACCTTTTTCTTAAGTATTTACCAAGGCATCAGGATTTAAATAGGATTACTCACATGTTTGAATCTTGCTATCTGTTTAAATATCTCATAGCATGAGGAAAATAAAGTTAATGCAAGAATTGCTCTCATGTTCACAATATGCAATTCTTCCTAGTCTTGGGGCTCTTGGGTATGATACTGAAGAATGTTAGAGAGTTAATAATTAGGTAGAACTGCAGCCAGAAAGCCTATCTGAATATATAAAGTAGTGTAGGATTTTACAGGGTTTTTCCTCCCTCCAGGCCATAATGCTCATTTAGCAAAAATATGAAAAAGTGAAATATACATCAGTAAATCTGAACTGTAAATTAGAGAAGTCTCAAAACAATTTACATTTTTATGTGCCTCTGAGGATGTAGGACACTTTTATTAGCTACTGTCAGGTAGCACATAAATAACTGCAGATCCAATTGCCTGAATTTCTGGAACTTGTCAAAGAGCTTAATAGAAAAATTTATGGGAACTTCAAGCTTTCGATTTCAAATCCTTGGTATCTGTCAAGCTTCAGCCTTAATACTAAACTTCTCATCCCCAAAACTGTCTATAAATTCAGAATGAAGCTAGAAGGAGTTGTTAATGGCTTTTATTTTGCATCTTAAATTCTGTTCTCATGTTCTGTTCAACATGCATTATTGCTGAGAACCTCTTTGTGCTTTGAAGTAATCTTACAGCTCATACCAGACCAACCTGCCTTACTTGTCCCTAATGTGTTTTTAGGTTTTGTGGGTTGTTTTTTTTCAGCAGAATTATGCTGACACGTGATTGTACTATTTAATGTTAGTAATTGGGATGACTAGATCATTTTTCCTTCTGAAAAAGGCCATTAGGAGATTTTTATTCCTTTACTGGTTCACTTAACAGGGGAGGCATCACTCTCTTTGATGTACAGGACCGTGGTCTCGTGCCAGGGGGCTGACGATGGTGAGGAACACAGTTTGATAGGAGACTGCAAATTCCTGTTCCTCGCAGCTAACACTGGAATTACATAAACAACATGGATATATTAGTCTCCTTTGAAGAAACTAATGTGTGTGTGTGTGTGTGTGTATATATATATATATATTTATGCACACACACACATACGCATTTATACACACACATACTACATAAACATGCTGTTACAGTAAGCATCTTGCATAGATGTAATTGAATTTAAGGAAAAGGCAAGTATCTCCTGCTCTGCATGACCACAATATTTGAAACCCCTGCAGCATACATTTTCAGGCATCCCATTATTCAGGAAATTGCTCTTTGACTTACAGGTTTTTAATCATAGGTTGTGGGTTGCTTTTTGCCTTTTTTTTTTTGTTTGCTTGGGGTTTTTGTTTTTGTTTTTTTGTTTGCTTTTTAAATTGGAAAAAGGCACCATTGTTTACTTACCAGAAAGGAAAATGACTCCTGAGATGATTTATTCTTCAAATAACCTAATTTCTGTGCAAGTCCAGGAAGGAAAGACTTAAGAAGAAAACAAAAGGGATCTAAGGCTTTTCTGGATCGTTTTTGGATGTTAAGCATTTTGTTGATTGGCTCTGTACCGAAATCACATTCCTTCTAAATTTTGTTATCAAAACCAACATAATGTTACACAAAATTTACGTTACTATATTATGGTAATAATAGTACAAAATTTCCATACCTCAAAGTTGCTATCAATTTTATTTCTGGATAAGAAAATTCATAGGAAAAAGAGAAATAAAGACTGCTGACTGTGCCTCTCTGGAAGGTATATCTTACTAAACAAATAAACTATCTCATACAAGTTTTGTTACAAGCAAATTATATTAGAAAAAAACCAAACCCTTCCAAGTTTTCATGGAAACATATTGAAAACTAAGCACCTAGTATTCAAGAACAAAGCAAGAACTAAGGTTTCTGATTAATTCCTAGCAACCACTTTTTGAAGCTCTTTAATTTGGTGAATTATACATATCTGGAAATATTTCAAGGTCTTTGTCAGAGATTTTCTCTTAAAAGAAAAGGGAAGTATATCTTTATAAAACTATGTAAGATGACATTTGCTAGGAATTTACAGAATACTGGGGAAATAGAATGAACAAAGGGAGTCCAGGCAATTGGCACATAAGTACCTAAAGTAACATTTACCAGGCAATAAAACTTTCTTGTCATGTTTTTGAAGGTTGCACCCTGTCTATTATAGGATGTAAGTGAAACAAGATGGTACCCAGCACACCAGGAAATGTTTAAAGTTCTTTCAATAGCAAGTTTGCAGCTTCAGTAGGCTTCACTGAAATGCCATGTAGTGACAGATTGCATGGCACAGCATTTCTTTTTTTCCCCTCCAAAAATCACCCATATTCCTCTTGAGGTTAAATTTAAAGTCAACAGAACTCATTAGATCACAAAGAGGCTTTTTTTAAGTGTCTAGAACAATCTTTGAAATATTGCTAGGACTCAGCAAAACATCCTGTCAGAATAAAATTAAAAAAATAATAAAAAAATATTGTGTTCAGAGGGTGAGACTTCCAGCCTCAAATTCAGTGCAAATTTGGTATTGCTTAGCAGCAGTAACTTCACATCACTTTAGTCAAAGCTGCATTTGAGGTTCAAAGTTGATAAAGTGAAAACACAGAGGTTTAACTTACAGCTATTGGCTTCAGTGTACAAGAGCAGTGACTGTTACCCACAGTATAAAAAACTCAGATTACGCCATATATCATACGTTTGTTTGAGTAAAAACAGGAGAATAAGCTTTGTTTTTACTGTCTGGAGTAGCAAAACCTGTACAAGCCATTCTCGTACTAGTCAGAAAACTCTTTTCCCATCCTCACTAATTTTATACTCAATTTCTCTGATTCTTTATGCACAGAGTCTACCAAGGTGGACTGAGCTTTCAAAGCAGTAAGAGTGGAAAGGGTTAAAAGTAAGGAAAATGCTTTCTTATTCCTAATATCAATTCAAGTTCTTATGGTGTCAGTCACGTAAAATAACTGAACTGACTGAGTGAAATAATAGCTTGTCTTGTCAATCAATATTTTGGCACTAAATCAATAAACTGCTCTTGGTTGTTCTTCAAATGCATTAAACTCCAGCCCGAATTAAATACCCTGTGTTTTCATTTAATTTTTTTTTTATATTGACTCTTTTTACAAATCAGACTAATTGTAAATGAAGTTGTTCTGCCTTTCCTTCTAAACATACAAAAGCCTATACTCAGCACCTTGAGTACTGGGTCCAGTTTTGGTCCCCGCTGGGGTAATGGAGCCAAGTTGCTTCAGGAGAGATTCCAATTGAGCACTAGAAAAAATTTTTTTACCATGAGATCACTCAGACATTGGAACAATTTCCCAAAGGAAGTGGTGAATTCCCCTACATTGGTCAGTTTTAAAAGTCATCTTGACAGGGTGCTGACTCATCTCATTTAAGCTATACTTTTACCTTGAAAGGTTGGACTGGATGATCCTTGTGGTCCTTTCCAACCTGGTATTCTGTGATACTTTGAAGTACAGGACTGAAAGTCACTTCAGGAGATTTTTGAATTAACAGAAATTGACAAGCCTTATGAAACCACTAATTTCTAACAACTTTTGAGGCTGCAAATCCATTTAAGAAGGTAAAGCTAAAAATTCTCAAACCAAGGCTTATTGGATGATAGCAGTTTTAATTATGGTGAATGGAACCAATATGGCTCTTAACATATTCTTGACTTCATATCATCTACATCTTAATTATCAAATTCTGGCTAATCTAAAAATATCTGCCCTTAGCTTGTTGACTCACAAGTAATGAATCTAAAAGAATGAGAAGTAGTAAAGGAGAGGACAAGTGGTAAATTAAGAAACAATCACAGAAGAATCAAACTTAACAAATATTACAAGGCACTGTACAGGTTCTGCCCCTGCTGTTGTCTTTCAGCCTGGAATAGTGACTAAGAGTTGGCACAGAGAGCTCAATGTCAGTTAGGAGCAGCAGGTCTGAGGCCACTGCACCTCAACGTACAACAACTGGTCTTTAAGCTACTCACCTTAGGTGCCTAATGCAACACAGGAAAAAGGAAGTCTTGCATGTCCTTGCACCAAGGCTGTGCTACCATAACTCCCAAAGATCTCTCAAATGCAGTAGAAAATGCTTCTGTTATTGAACTCTGTTCCCAAATCACCTCCTAAATCTGTATCTTCCTTTCCTAGTGATTACATAGTCCAAGAAGGTTTCGAAGGGAGAAGGGAGCTAATTCAGTCGTTTGTTTTTTAGGTTTTTGGTGTCTGTTGGTTTGGGTTTTTTTCCTGGACTTTGATCAAGATTTGCAACTGCAGGAAAACCTATCCTGATTTCTGGATAACATTTGTATTCTTAGACTGTACTCTGAATTAAAAGACATCATTGTGCAGGCATTCCATTTTATCTTCAGCAATTTATTACCTGTGCTTTTCTATGAAATGCTTCAGTCACTTGCCTGTGTGTAACAGCAGCAGTGAGACATATTTGAGTGGGTGTTTAAAGGAGTTTATATCCCAATATTCACAAGTAATTGGTCAACATCTAGGCTATTGAGCTTAGTCCAGTCTTCTCCAAGGTGACCTACACCATAAGCTGCTAACAAGTCTGCAATTGCCTTGAATACTCCTGCAACTGCATTTTTTTCCTTCTATATATATCTTGTTCCCATAATTCTGATTCCAGAATTCTGGGGTTTTTTTTCCCCTCAGAACACCTTAAAAATAACCATGTGCCTCTGGCATCTTTGGGGAAAGAAAAGACGACAAGCCAGAAACAGAATATCAAGATTTCAAGTTTCATAAATAGCTTCAAAATAGGCTTTTCCTGATTTGTTTTAGAAATGCCAAAAATCCCTCTAAGTAGAAACTGGTCCACATATACTAGTAAAATATATATTTATAATGGGATAATCATTCTTTAATGACATCTCTTTTGTCCAGAAGATGGCTTTTC
>NW_010202953.1:11054-38639 GCF_000695765.1 Mesitornis unicolor | reverse complement strand
TCCCTACAGCCATCATTTATCCCAGAAAAACATACTCAGTGCACACTGATCCTCTACCCAGTATGGGTTTTGAGAAGGAACTGAGCCTCTCTTCCACTGCAGCAATGTAAATGCAAACTCACTCCCACTTGCTTGGGCTGGAAACAAGGGACATATTTTCACATAGCCAAGATTTTGCTAAATAAAGTATTATCATCCACAAATGAAGTATTACCTTTCCTGAAGATGAGGACAGCAGTGCTATTGCTTATCTGTGCAGAGGTTCCCCTAGCGAATCAAATCTCTGTAGTGGAGTAAAAACCAACCATGCCTCCATAGCTCATTAGACCAGCACTGGCCACATGCCTTAGGGTTTCCACCTCTGGAGGAAATTTTACGAAGAAATTATAAATTACAGAAGAAATAAGAGCACTGGACTCCTCTGTCCTGTCCTTGTATCCATGAGTTGTTTTTCCCCTGCAAACACCTTCAGGTAGCACTAATTAATAGTCATGGTTTGGTTTTCTTGGACAAATAACAACTCAAACATCTCTTTATCAAGACCCTTAAGAACAGAGTCTTTTCCCCCAAAAACCTTTTATTGTTTCCTACCTGTATGTAATTATCCATATACTCAGATCAATTCATTCCCTATGCATAAGCACATTCTCTCTCGTTTTTCTTTCCCTTAGGACCTTTACACTAAGATAACGACTCAGACTGCTCTAATTGCCCAATTGCAAATGCACTTTGATCAAATGATGACTCAAGAAGACTCAAAGATTACTTCTGCAGGGAAAGACAAGGCAAATTGATCAATGCTGTCACTGGTGAGAAACAGCTCCTGAAGGAATAGTTCTAAAATGCATTATCTTTAATGTAATCAAAGGAATATTTCATTTAATTTTAAAATGCCTTGCAATATTTGTTAGTGCTATCATTTCAGGGGGTTATGAGGACAGAAGTTAATCACACTGACTAGACAATGCCTAAATTATTTCATTAAGGTTACGCCACCTTCTTTGTGTGATACTTTTCAAGCTTTATGTAAGCATAATTTTTTTTTAAATAGTAAGAGCAGAGGTGTAAATAATGTTTTCTGGGTGGAGGTGCTGGCACTGAAGATGTAAGAGGGTTGGTGGTCTAGGAAACTAAAGATATTTTTCTTACTACCTCATGACATATATTAGATTGAAGTGAGAACATACCAGGCATGCCCATGGCATGGTTTTTCCAGAAGGCATAAAGTAGATCATAATCCACCCATGGATCACCCAGGCAGCATGAGTGACAATTTGGTATATTGCCTAGACACTGCTCCCAGAGCCAGTGATTAGGAGGACTCTGAAGCCTTCTGCCTGTTTTTGTGTTTTGGCTTTGCACTTCTATAGAAAGGGGATGTAATGCAGCAGCAACAGAAGGGGAAAGGGTCTCCAGAGGCAAAGACCTTCCCTCATCGAGCAGCAAGAGGTGCTGCTAACAGAGGGAGCTGAAAGCCCTTAAATCCAGGCAATCCACACCTGGACCTCACCCAGGCAGGATGGCAAATGTAGGCGACAGAGCTGACACACTGCACACACCAGAGAAAGCCCCACATCCACACGTGACGTGAGGCACATACAGCAGCCACAGCTTGCTTTTAGCAGACTGATACGTGGCAGGATTTGAATGCTTAGGCTGAACCAAAAGAACATATTTCCTCTATTCTTAGGTATTCCCATAGGCTCTAGAAAGCAAGTTAGCATCCAAGCTGGCTCTTCCTTCTGACTTTCAGTTCTGTGGCAGTGATTCATTATCCTTCTCTTTTATCCACTCTGAGATGATGATGGCATTCACTTGTTAAAGAAAAAGAGAAGTTTACAAACCAGTGGAAAGTGGACAGCTAGATTTAAATAGCTAAGAGAAATAGCAGGATAAAGAAGGAAAAAAAAGTGGAAGGGATATCTTGGAAAAGGAAGTTCCTGAAGTGGAAGACAGTGGGTAAGATTAATGCTATTTTTAGGGATTTTCCAATGGTTATTTCTTATATAAGAATTCTGAGGCATAAAATGAAAGTTAAACCTTTAAAACCTTTAAAAAGTGAAGAGATGGAGTCTGAAGAGCTTCTGTACATTCTGAACATCACAGGACATTAAGTGTAAATCAGGAACCAACCATGCCCCTATAATAGCTGGAGGAAAGATGAAACCCAGGATTGCACCAAAGGAAAGATGAACTGAACACCAGAGAAGCCAGACTAATAAAGTCAGGCCAATTGTCTGTAAACCAAGTGTGAAGATGTCCTCCCTGTCCATCTGTAAACGATGTGGTTCCCCAGCAAAAGCATTTGCCTCTATTCTGTTTCAACACCAGGATATTATGTCCCTTGTCCTGGTACAAAACCAGAGTAAGCTTTGCAGAGAGGTTTTATATTTATAGCTATCATAAGTAAAAATGTTATATCAACATGTGTGGTTTTTTCTTCAGATTTTTCAGATGTGCTCTTTCATTCATGAAACTATGTTGCAAACAATTTGTTCATGACCCTCTGATTCTGACCAAGCTCTACAGCAAGAAAGTTTTGTTCAGAGCCAGCCTTTACACTTTTCTGATTTGTCTTCTGTGAAATCTGTCTCCCCCACCCCCCAAGAACAAGACTTAAACACAAGTTAATTTTAGTGAAAAAATGCCTGTTAAATAAAGCACTTATTCACTAGCAGAACAATATCAAACCATGAGCAAGACCCAGGATTTAGGTGACTTATATAAATATTTTCTGGTGTTCATATCTTTGTTTTCCTAGAATAATACGGTGTTTGAAAGTTTTCTTTTCAGTAACATTAGCAAAGAAATAGTTAACTTCCCAAGATGTCAACCCTTCTTCCACCATTGCTCACCTTCACACCAGCCCTCTTCTCATTCAAGCGGAAAGTGAAAATGGAAGTAGCACTTCAAGGCAAGAAAATACAAAAACACTCTGAACGTGGCAATTTGAATAAAAACATTGCTGTACAGTCTCACTCTTTGTTGCAGAAACAAGAAAGCAGACACATTTGGTTTGCTTTTCATTCGCAGCTACAGCTGTGGTTGCAGCTGCAAGCAAGAGCTGCTCCCAGAGAAAGTACTTGCTTAGGGAGAACCCCAGAGCAGAATTAGTATCATTTTAATATAAATCACAACATAAAACTGAAACAAAATCTAACAGACTAAAATTCACATAAAAACAAGTCAGGTGAAAATACAGTTTCTAAGGCTAGGTAAATAACACTGCAATGCTGAGTTCCCACCTCCCCTTTGCTCATATTGTCCACTCTCAAAAAAATTCATATTGCATGACATATTTTTATGGGAAGGCAGGGCAAGATTATGGAGAATGCTCATGGTTACTGTACTTGGTTCATGAAAACACTGTTTATTGAGTTGTAACTCTACTGCCAGCAATACAGAATTAGACTCTGGCATACGTGCAGCAAAAGTGCCCCAGCTATAGTCTGCTATTAAGAAATATTTAGTCCGCTGCTAAAATCTGTTAGAAGTGTTTTTTCTTGACTCACCTGACTGTAGCTCTGAAATTTTCCTCAGGAAGCTGAGCTTTAATGGATCTCTTCTGTCAAACAACACTAATGGGGTTCAACCTGAGCTGATTCTTGGGGTCACTGAGGTGGAAAATGCATAGAACTGTTTTCATATTCTAGAGCTTGATTTTAGGTTTTTAACTAGTCAAGACACTTACTTGATTTGTGATGCAATTCCCTCTACCACGCACAGTCTACGCAATGAAAAAGGGATTAAATTTTCCTAGTTCAAATAGCTGCATATTATTATCAGAAAATCTGGTTTGCAGATTAAAAAAAAGAAAATTAGGGTATGCTTACACTGATTTCCCTTCAAGATTTCATTAAATTCAGCAACAGCAGGTGCATTTACAAACAGACTTCTCCAGGACAGTTACTCTAGATCAGACCATATACTTACAACTCAGCATTGTGATCATTTTTAACATAAACTGATTTTAAGGGTCCTCTTCCTGGAATGAAAGGAAGATAGGAGAGAACATATACAAATATCCATTTTTGCTCTTTTAAATACATTAAAGCATCTTAACTCTTGCCAAAATCTTTTTTGAGCATCTTGAAATTGATCTTACAGTAAAAAAAAGTGAAAAAAATAGCAAGAATTTAATCCACCCTATACTGGCTGCAGTCAGAAGTAAGCAATAAGCAGCCAGGCTCCAGGATTCCTTTGCAATAATACTGGTTTCATGCCACTAACCAGCAAAAAAAAAAAAAAAGCTATCTGAAGTATCTATTTCATGTATTTCCTACTTAAAGCAGGTGTTTGTTCAAAGCAGCACCTGATAAGTTAGGCTGAAAAGAGAACCAGAGAAAATAACTTCTGGAGGCTGGGGATTTCCAAGTGAGCAGCAGCAAGCCAGACAAAGAGAATGGCAAGAAGAAATAAGTTGAGGATTTTGAGACAGAGAAAGTAAAGGGTATGGAGAGGGTAGCGAAATGTGTCCTCAGTGGAAACAGACAGTTCAGCAGAAGTGCTCTCATACGTGCTGCTAAGGAAAGACCATGTCGCAACAAAGCAGTAAGACCCAAGGCATATAAATTTCTGGCCACAATCCGATCACTAACTCCCTCCACAGCCTGGAGCAAGCCACTCCAGATGAGGTGAGCAGCACAAGTTGAAATGACACCTTGGCAGTGGGCCTGAAAAACTGGGGACAGACTCCCACTAGATCATTTCCTCTGCTTCTTGTGGAAAGTTTGCAGTCCACAGCACAGCTAAATTTAATGATCAGGTTAGCTGAGTAGGGCTTATGGCATCAGTCACAGACCTGCTCTCTGCCACCAAGTCACCCAGGCTGTCAGAGGGGTTTTTTGAAAACCATTTTCTGGAAAACAGTTTGAAAAAGTATTTTGAAAAACAAGATGGATGGCAGCAGTGCAGGAACAGGGAAGCAGGCTCGGAACTGGGACTAAAAGCAGAGCTAACTTAGGTGCCTCTTGCACTGTGCTGCAAAAGCTCAGATACGACAATTAACTTAAAAGAACCTAGGGTGAGCTACATATGTAGTGATCAGATTTGAGGAACCTAAATGGAACTTTTCTCAAGCAAACATAGGATATGGTGAACAAAGTATAGAAGATGACAGGACAAAGGGAAGAGCAGAGAAAGGAGTTTAAGAAAGTTCTGGGTGAGTAAAACATTTCTTCAACACTGAATCATACATTATTTCCTTTATACTACAGTATCTTGGACTGCTACTGAGTACTGCTGGCTCTGTTAAGTAGCAGTCTCCCTGAAAGTTCAGAAAGTTGGCCACTGGATGTATACAACACATAGAAGGTGAAATACAATGACCTTCCAAATGACACCCATCGAAAAACACTGCTATCACATATGAATCATTGAAACAAGTGATTGTCTCTGCCTCAGACTTGTCCCTGTTATGTGTCATCAGTTAAACTTTTGGGTTAAAAGTAAAACAAATGTTGGACTTTTTACACTTGTTTTACACATTTTCTACCACAAAAGCATCAAGATTTAGGATGCTTAAAGTTTATTCCAGCTTTAATTTTCTTAACACATTCTTCTCCGTAGTAAATTAAAGGAGCAGATGCATCCCAGGGAAGGTTTCCAGACTGATTTTGAAGAAAGTGAGACATCCAATACTTCCTGAGCAGAGCTGGGCTTTCTGATCAATGATAATACCACACATAGGATCAAATAAATGCTTGGAGTAAACATCTGATGTGCAGAGTTGTATAAAAATGTTTATGTTTAGGATGCAGATGGTTTCTGTACCTCCCCATAGACTCTTGCTGAAGATGAAAACCTCTGATCCCCATCTTTGATTATCACGGAGATCAACTATGTTGCTTTATCCTTTGATGCAGCTGAATGCTCTGCTTTCCTTTATGGGTAACTATTATGCTTATACTTATTTTCAAAGACTAGCGAAAGCCTTTCAGCAAAATAAATATACATGTAAAATTTCCATGACTAATATTGTTAAACTAGTATGTCATGACCTGAAGTATTTTCTACAATACCTGACTTTTATCTCTGTTTCATGGCATCCAAATAGCAAATCCTGATACTTCATCTCTGCTTCCTTGGGCACTGCAACAAAGGAAAATATCAGCTTTTTTGCTCTTAGTGCAGGTTCAGAGTAACTGTCGTATAGCATTTCAAACATTAGGTTATTCATCCATTTGGCTTATTGTATGTGAACTCCCACTAATTTTCATAGAGTTAATGAGCATAGGAAATGCTTTTGAGAGAATTCAATTAAAAATTAAGCTGACGATGGTACATCTGACTATGTAAAGTATGTTTAATCCTTTCTGTGTAGGCAAACAAGAGTTTCAGGCAGGGATGTGAATTAATTTCAGAAGGGGTATGTGAAAGCTCATGGAGATGCACAGTTTTTCAACTATAACTCTGCATAACTGCAATTTTTAGAACAAAGCTCAGTTGAATTAGATGCATCAGGTAGAATACTCAAAACAGATTCTTCAAATGCTACTGAATTACTATTTAACTAATATAAACAGACTTAGATAAAAAGCCAAACAAACTCAGTAATTTCCGACACATACAGTACTATCTTACTTCAGTGACCAATTACCCTTTTCTTAACATGAATCCTTGTCATTTATTGGAAAAATGCATTGCTTGAGAAAAATGTTTTGGTTTTAACCATGTGGATAAAGGCTGTCAGGAAATTATAATATGAGTTGTAATTCACTCATCTTCTTTCAGCTCTAGAATTTATTCTGGCTGAGAGATTGGCCCAGACAGCTTTCATTTCATGCTTTAACTTTGTATTTCCCCTAGTATAAAGTAAAGCACAATTTTGGTTGTTCTTATTGAAGTTGTTGTTTCTGGTTTAAGATCAAAATCGCAAATACGAAAAGAATGGTTACATTTATAAGAAAAGACATTTTTCTCTGAATTATTTTTTGGAATGTGTCTTCATTCCCTCAAAAGTACAGTTCATTATGCAGTGTAAAGCAGTATCACTGAACTGCATAGCAAGAGCCTTCAGCAGAGCCCTGAAGGCTAGATCTTGCAGCTCTCCCACATAGTGGCTGAATGAGAAAAAGGAAAAAAAAAAGAAAAAATAGAAAAAAAAAAGGAAATGCTGCATTTTCATTAGGAAAAAGGAGAAGGGATTACTAGGCTCTTGTGTGAAAGTTCATACTCAGTGAAATGCTTTCAACATTGGCTTTTGCAATCATCTATCAACTAATGAAGTCAATGTGCAGAAGTGAGATAGAGCTCTCATACCTATTAAGGAGGACCCTACGGATCATGGTGGTGGAGGTATATATTTCAATGTATAAAGTAATTTCAATATCACAGGATTTTTCCATTCCACTGTAGAGCAAAAGCAAGAGCCTCAGACATTGAAAAATCCATGTAAACAAAGAGTTGTCCCGAAACATGCATCACGGATGGATATCAAAGCATTTGGGGTAGAAGACCAGATCAGGATAAGGATGTAGATCCTGAAGTTCCTAGTCTTCTGTCTCTCTCTAGTTTTGACCATCTCCACAATGAGAAATGCCTAATTTTAATTCCTAAATAAATTCCATCAAAACAGGTATAATTCTCATTTCATTTTGGGCAATAAAAATCACAGTTGTTTCTAGTTCTATGTGGATAATTTCCTCCTAAACTCTTGAAAGTTCACAGATTTGGAGAGCTGAAACTGGAGCTTATCAGGGAAAGTGCTGGCAGCTACAGCTAGCACTGCATGAACTGCCTGTAATGCTTCTTAGTGATGGCAACGTACTATGGAGAAAGAAGTTAATGGACTGAGTCGTTCTTATCACAGTTAATATTTCTGCAGTGATTAAAATGAGATTCCTTATGCAGGGAGGCGACAGGTCATACAACATTAAGCTATCTGCATGGATGCACTCTGTTAAAGTGACAAATAAGGTAAAGCACACTGCACTAATTCGCAGCTGAAAGGCTGGCTGCTCTGCTCCTCACGAAAGTCTTTGATTGTGTGCTCTCCTGTCCAACTGATGCCCGTAATTCAGTGGCTTAAAGGAGAGTCATTGAAGGAAAAGTCTCAGTACTGTTTGATTTCATTTTATTATTTAAGTTAAGCTCCTTCTACTGCCATGTCCTCAAGGAAGCAGTGGCACTGCAAATGCCTTCCCACATTAAGACTACATGAAAGGTCTGCCACCATTGCTCATTCCATGCAAGATGAAGAAAATAACCAAGAAATACTATGGCCACATGTTTATTATTTACTGAAACCAATGGAAAACAGCTTTTGCCCCTGCAATTTATGTTTTCCTTCCAATAACTAGAGAGAGAAGAAAGATTCTTTTCCTTCAAGTTGAGTTTTCCCAAATTTTTTGTTTTAGTTTGGATTTGTTGAGCTTTGAGATTCAAGTTACCAAGTGTTCTCACACAAACTCCTGCCCACCAGAAATCAACCTGCAGGAAGTGTGTACCTCTTGCACTAGAGCCCACAAATTAGCATCATGCTCTTGTCAAGTGGGAAAAAGCAGAACTGCTTCTGGAAAACAGTCTTTCTGCTTTGGAAACCATGGCTCAGAGCAGAGACTTACAACATTTCCAAAAATAGTCCAATAACATCCTGTAATGCACTAAGTCAGAGTCCAGCAACAGGAGCCCAGTTTGCTGTTTGGATTCTGAGCAGCAAGATAATGGCTCAGGAGATGCAGAGATTCTCTTCTTAGGTAATCCCTGTGATTCTCTTCTCAGATAATCTCAGCTGAGATTATTTTCCTCCAGAGTAGCAATCTCACAGGAAAAAAGATGTATTTTCCTTTAAATTCTCCTGCACACATTCATTTGCCAAAGACTAAATAAGATCCAATTATTCTTCACGCAGAGTTGTAGCTGGTGAGAGGGTCAGAGTAAGTGCTCTCCAGCAGCTACCTGGAGACAGTATGAAAAAGCCTTGCTGATGCACTGCCACAGGAAGCATTTGGCGATATCTCTTGAATCACAATGTGTATTCAGAGCGGCATGTACGGGCCGAAGCACATCACATGTAGTTGTAGTATTCAAACATCCCCTTTTCCTATTTCATTTGTAATCTACGTGCAGCAAATTTGAGCTATCTAGGGGTTTTTTTCTAGTTCAGTGAAGAAAAGTTAAAACTTAAAAAATGTGGGATTTTTTTTAATTTATTTTTTATTATTTTTAACATTGTGTACGGGCCTCAGCCTGCATTGCAGATCTCAATGTGAGAAAGCTCAGAATAATAGAATAAGAGGAGCTGCTTTTTCAAGGCAACTGAGAATAAAAATTTTTAAATTATGGAGATGGATACCAAAAGAAGCACTGAAAGACATCGTAGATTTGCTTCTGAAAGAATTTTTTTTGCTCCAGTGCGTTGAAAAGACTGCAGTTCATAATCTTCAAACTGAAAGAATTTTAGAATTTGAACCAATGGAAAAAAAAAGAATAAAGAAAAAAGAAAAAAAGGAAAACAGACTTCAATAACACTAAAGAACAAATTTTTACAGAGCAAATTATTGAGCTTGTCTTCAAATTGAATTTTCAGGGAAGAAGGAAGCAGCATTTTAGTTAAATTCAAACAAAATGGCAACACAAAAAAAGGAACCTCAAGAAGTTATTTTTGTCTATCAAACTAAGTAGTTTTTATATTTTTACTTCCCTTTTGGACCCACATTTTTCATCTGGCATCTGAACGGACACATCTGTTTATCCCTGAAGGGGCGGGAGTATAAAGTAGGGATGGATGAGAAGCAGAAGGAGACAGCACAGCCAAGAAACTGATGCCAAGGGGGTACAAAAGCCATTCGCTAATAAATCCCTGCCTATCTTGTCAGCTCTAAAGCACTACCTAAAACATCATCCACTGCCATTGCCACACTGTACTGCAGGGCTCAGGCTATTCAAATTAATGAGAGTGTTTAATTAAAGTAAAATTATGGTATCCTCATGTAGCTCGTTTTGTGCATTATTTGGAAGAAAACTTAATGAAGAGCTTTCCGTCCACACAGAAGACCAGAAGGTACTTTCAGAAGTACACTTCATTTTTGAGCTTGTGCACTGAGCCCTAACTAAAATTTCATCTCAGTTCCACTATTAATTTTTTTTTTACTTTTCCAGGGTCGGAGATTGGCACTAAGCAGCCATACTTGTCTTCATTTTAATCGTATTACCGATGCTCTTCCAAGGCAATTCAAACTATTTGTTAAGCATTAGTGAAGCAGAAACCAGGGATGTCTCACCCTTCCCTCCCAGAAGGGATGCTGGCTCTGGGGACAGTGCCGCACGCTACCCTCTCCTCTGCTGCACCGAGGAGCTGCCGCCTTCCCCAGCCCTCAGCCATCTGCTCTCCCACTGCTCCAGCAGCAGTGGAAAATTCCTTTTTGTCTGAAAGGTGAATTGCATGCTAAATCTAGATGACAGGACCAGGAAACATCTGAAAACAAATTAGCAAGACAGCAAAGCAGAGCGAGCAAGTTATAAATTGCATTAGCCATTCCAAGTGTCCCTCTGGCCTTGACTCTTGTTCTTGGCTTTTAATCTTGCAAAAGAATAGTTACATGATTAGTTTCCTAATGCTTTTTCTGCCCCTTTTAGGAGCAGTGGATTTTAAGCAGTGGTGTCTCCAACCAGATTCGATGGCACAACCCAATTGAAAGTTCAGTAGGACCCACAGTACTGAAATTATTTGCAGAGATAAATACAGGTACAGTTACGAACCTTGTGAGGCAATTTCTTCCAGAAAAAACACACCCACTTGGCAGAAGAAAGATATCAAGTCCTTTGCAAGCCTGGAGAAACAAAAACATGAGCAGACTGATTATTTGTAGCTGTCCTTCAAACACGCATGTGATTTTGCATCTATTTGTTCCACTGCCTCCCACTTTCCTGCCTTCCTCCAATTATTTTTCTTATTTAGCTTGTTGGACACAGATTTACGTCCCATTATATTGTAAATACACTAAACGTCACCATGGATTCAATGATGGTTTTAGTACAATGTGATGACACGAAGATAAGATCTCCATTTGCAATCACTGTTCAACATGAGATCATCAGCACAGGGGGATAATGCAATACCTAACAAAAGCTTCCATGAAAAATAAGTTTTTTCTAAGATCACACAGACTGGAAGCTGGTAATCTGATCTTTTACTGACATCCTGAACACCAAGATGAAAGATGAGGTTTGAGGCTCTTTCTGTCCTGGGACTGCAGAGTGACTCCTGTAATCTGCTCCTGCCTGACTTTAACTCCAGCACTTTGTAACAAGAACAGTGTTAAAAAGATTAAAAGACATTTCTTGTCACTTGAGCCTAACTTACACTTTGTCAGCAGCTATATAAAGGCATCAAGGACATTTTGTTCATGAAAAAAATAATCCAAAAATGTATCTATCAGTGTATTCGAAACTATTTTTTGTTTTTCAGCCTCAAATGCTATTTTCAAGTAAACTTTAAAAGGATTTTGTCTTGACTCTCCCTGATGTTCTCTCAGCCATAAAGCCCAAAGTCTTAACTCAAAGAGAAGGTTCTTCAAGAAATTGACTTTCAATGGACTCCACAGCCATATGCACAACCCAAAATCGCTAATGAATCATATTCTAGCACCACAAGGATACACAGTGTCCTGTGGAACCGATTGTCAGGACTGCTTAATACTAACAGGGAAATACGGAAATATCTTTTAGACTAGAGCATATCTCATGTTAGACATAAGCACCCTAGAAGTTAAAAATCTCATCTATTCTCGTGATCCAGTTGCTTCAGCTTTGCTTGTTGTATAAATACTGTGTTGAATTAAGAAATACAATGAAGCACTAAGCATTTATCCTCTGATTTTCACTAGAGATCTCTTTAATGAGGTATAATGAAGCATGACTAATGGTACAAACAAACATTTTATTGTTACGAGTTTGTTTTTTGTGACTGTGGCTTTCACAGGTTGTGAATGTTCCCAGTTGTTCCAGAGTACTTATTCAAACCCTATGTCTGTAGCTCTCACTCTTTAAAGTCAATCTTTTTACCTACTCAGTTGTTGTAGACCTAAATATTGTATCCATTTAAGTACACCCAGACAACTATCAAATCAAACATGTAATAACACCACAGCAGAAAATTTATTTCTAATTTTAGGCTAAAAGCTCCCATCACAGCATCTCTGTAAGAGGCATTAGTGGTCCATGACTTTGTTTAGGCAAGTCTGTTTCCACTGCTGTGCTCCCAATTCTTGCTTGAGTGACACTTGAGATGCCAGGGACTCACACCCAAACAAGAAGTATTTCAGTCCAGTTTGACAAACAGTGAGAAAATGATTAAAAATTTTACATGCTTCAAGCACCTTGAAAGAAATAAACAAGTAATCAAAAGACCTCAGCTTCATAGCTGCAAATGCTGAAGAAGTAAATTTGTAAGCCCAAATGGTGGAAAGTGGAAAAGGTCGCATAAAGACAAAATGCCAGAATAACGAATGACTAGCTGAAACAGCCAGAGATTTCAGCATCCATACAGCAGAACATGGCAAACAGAAGCAAGGGACATTCCTTAAAATTTAACATTAATATGATGATGTAAAATATCTACCTCCTGATCTGCTATCCAAATTATCATATTATGTAGCTATGAATAGTGATGAGACTAATACTGACTAGCTGGATTTTTTTCTTAAGGATCAATTTTTCACTGGAAAAAATGTGAGTTCACATTGAAAACGAAGCTTATTACCAACATATCCCATTATATGAATTTCTTTGTTGTGCTTCTTCCTAGTTGTTCTGCAAGTACGTATTTCACAATTTCTACCCAATGTTCAAGTGCACTTGGGATTACTGAAGTTTTAATCTGATAAAGCCATAAGCGCCGTACAGATAATTATACTATCACCATGATTAAAACTGTAACAAATTATAGCACATCTGCTACACATGAAACTTGGGTACATCCTATATCATTGATCTGAACTTGTCTCCATCCCAATGTGCCTGAAAATGCACCATGGGCTGCCCTGCATTTGAATGGTGGGCTCACTAGTCCACCTCTGTCATCTTTGGTTTTTGAACAGGTTTCTCCTTCCTCAACAACAGGCAGGCTGAGCGATGGCACACTGCAGCCTCTGATGCTGTGTCTGCCATCTATAAATTATCTTCTGTCAAAAACTTCCATTTAACTCAGGATGCTGATAGCCAGCTCGACAGACTAGGCCAAATTTTAAAAGATAGATATGGAAGAAAAACTGCGGTGTCTCTCTTAGTTGTTACATATGAATTTCAAAGACAGTAAACATTTCAAAGCTCATCTCCTTTGATATGATGGTTGAAGAAACTTGCAATGCAGTTTTTACTGTTGACAGCTCATACTCAGTGCTAAAGGAGAGTGGGAAAGATTTGTTTCCTCTCAAATACGACTGTTAGATGAAGACAAAGCCACCGTTATTTTTGATTGCTTAAAACCAACAGCTGATCTCAAAACCTCATCCCTCCTTTAGCTTGTGCCTGGGAGCAGTGCTTAAGTATGAGGGCTGCAGGGACATGAGGCTTTGCATGAGAACAGAGCAAAAATACAACCTGTTCTTGCTCCAAAGGGCATCAAACCATTTCTGTTCCCAGTACAGAGCTATGCAGAGCTTGGGAGTAAACATATGTAGAGACAGCTTAGAAAGACTTTGAAATAATTGTAAAGAAATCCTTTGTTTATATTTAATATTATATGGGAGAGGAAGCAAGTGTGAGTTTACAAATTAAACAGCAGCAGTGCTTCACAGCTGTAAATAAGAGGAAACTTGATTATTCAAAGCCAAACCAGAAGGACATTGAGGGAAAAACATTGTAGAATTGCAGAAGCCAAAAAAGGGAATTAGGAGTAGAAAGGACAGTTCTTGGAGATACACTGAAGTCCTTTACTGATCTTGGAGATCAAGACAGTGCCCAGTTTACAAGAATTAGGGTTTAAGATAGGCATCCTGACCTTGGAGTGAGAGTTGGAGCATGTGCAGCCTTGTCAGAGGTGTAGCTTTTGGTCTGAATCAGAGGAAGGAGGTAGAGAGAGGCACCACTCACACTGAAGAACGGATCACTAAAACAGCGTTTGTGGGCTGTGACCGCCAAGACTCTCTCTTTCTCATCTCCTAAATGTACATTACAGTGCTGCTCAGCATTGTCCATAAGGAACATGTTTGTTAGTTCAGCTTCTATATATTCACATTGGCTAATTCAGCTGAGCCTGTTTACTAGGGCAATGAGTTAGTTTCCTTAGGGTATATGTGCCTTCGTCCTCTAAAAATTGCTTTGGAATTTAATGTTTAAAACAAGACCTCTCTTTTCAGAAACGCACCCACCCACACAGCACACACTGAGTTTGCCAACAATTAACCAGTCAGTCTGTCTGTAAAATGATTAAATATGTTTTAAATTTAAATGAAAAAATTACGGACTAAACAGCATAATTTTTTGCCATGTACCATACACAGGTGTGGTTTTTTTACACCACCATGACTTACAGCTTGTGAGGATCAATTATATGAAAGTTGTGGCTAAGATTTAACAGCAAAGATCTTGCTCTCACCGTCGCTCTTAGGTATCTCTGAAAATAACACTCTTTTCAAAACTGCTTAGCAATGTTGAACGGTTTTATGCTTCTGTTGCTAGAAACCTGAAACATGGGAGCTTTCAAATATAATGAACTTGTTGCTTTTTTATTCTGTCTATTTACTTTTGTGTAAATCTCCCAAATATGTAACTTTAAGAACTTAATCAAATTAGATTCCATCTCAAACATCAGCTACCACAGACATTGGGCCAAGACATTTCCCTAAATACATTCTGCATTATAGGTTTTATTTGCAACAGAGCTAGAGGGAAAGCTGTTTACGGATTCACATAAAATTCCAGGATGGTGTTTGCAGAATACATAGTACTGTAAACTTGTTACCACGGCTGCTCTTTTTTGGATTGTTCTTACACTTACTTTCTTCAACTTCTTTTTTGACATTTGCACTTCTTGAATCTATGCCTGAATAAATCTCCGTGCCCTTTCCAGTTTCTATAACCTTCCTGCAAAACTGCAGAAGAGAGCCTGAAAGTATGGAAAAAAAACCTTCAAAACTAGACATTCTGAGAATACCAAAGGTCTTAAAAAAAACAAACAAAACTAAGCAACACAGTTGTAGCATGCTTGCAATTTTGTGCAGTAGATATCCCTGGGATGCAGGACTTGGTCCCTCGAGGTGCTGAACACTCTGGGTATAATTTAGCATTGCACAGCCTCAGGGCTCAACAGATGAGCAGACACAGAATCAGTCTCACTTATCCCTAGCACGTGCTCAGGAGTTGGAGTGGAATGGAATGAGATTACAAGATCATTATGTGATCCAGCAATATCAGCTCAAATTATTGTTAAAAAAGCAGAAAGCAGTGATCAAATGTTTTTAGCAGTTCTCATATTTAGGATGGCAAAAAGTCATCCTAATCTTTCTAACGTATAAAGTGCATCATTATACAGCTTGGACACCTCCGAATTGCTTCAATTAAAATGAATTTCTAAGTTTACTGCAATTTCTGAACTATCAACAACTGTTTTATTTGAAGAATTTGTTAGTTCTCCTACAGCATGTGGGCACGAGTGTGCAAGACAGATTACGCCTGCAACATTGCCAAGCAGAATTTTGCCTGGTACAGCACATTTTATTTTTGAAGACTAAAACGTACTGCTCTAAGAGAAGAATGAAGCTCATTCCAAAATGTAGGATAACATCACAGCATAAATTAATAATATGTAATATCATACCACGAATGCTTTGTTTCTCTTCTTTCTTCAGACATGTAATATTTATCTGGTTAAAAAGAAAAATGAAAAATGCAAGCTAAGTGGAGAGCCATCTATTTTGACAAACTGTCATGACCTTTCCCAATGAAATTTACATATAAAAATTTCCATGACTTTTTATTCAATTGAGAAAATTAAGTAGCATTTTGAAGGTAAATATAACCTCTATGGAAAAGAAAACCCCCAAAAAAGGAAAAAAAAATCCCCATTGTTAAAATTATATAATCAAAATTACATTTGGAAAGCAATTTTCATTTATATAGTTTGCCCTAGCTGAAAGTCAAGCCTTGTATGTCATGAATACAGGCAACATAAGCAACAAGACAAGAGATGTAAACCCAGTATACAGCAGAGGTCTCCATGAAGGTACTCTGAATTCTGAATGAAGCCAATTCACACATCCTATGAGCGAGTAAACATTACACAAATCTATCCTCAAAGAGAAATGATGGAAAAGAAGTGAGGCAAAGGGTGTTCAGCCTCAGTTTGATCTATTATTCAGAAAAACTTAAATGCTTTAGGTAAGTCAGATAATGTTTAATATTATATAACATCCTTTGCTGCAACTCCTTGGGTTTCCTTTCAACCCCTATTTATGTTACGTTTGAGCTGTTTAAACCTCTAACAGCTGTGAAAGCTTTCCTGTCATTGCTACAAACCACTTCTTTTAACACACCACCCCGAACCAGCAGAGTTGAGTGTTCAGGCTGGAATAGCAAATTCTAATTAAGTGCTGCCCCACATCTGAAGTGTTCTCTGTTGATTTTTTTTAAAAGACAAAGTTCCTGTTTAAATCCCACCTTCCTCCAGAAGAGATTAACAATTTCTTAACTAGATGCAATATACACTGATCTGCTTAAAGTTCATGCCAGTTCCATGCTACCAGCAGCAGTGCAAAGTATGTGGGAAGGAGAAAGCTCTAGTGGAGAAATGAACAACATTCACATTGATTTAATGAATCTCAAAATACTTATCAAATAGATTGCTCATCATTTTGTTATTCTGTGAAAACCCAGATCCTTCTATACTGCCCTAATCTAGATTTATTTGTGTCCTGATTTCTTTCTCAAGTTCTGAGAGAGAAACCTGCGGTTTGATGAATTTCAGCTCAAGTTGCAGATTCTCAAGAGTTTCGACTGTCAAGTATATGAATTCTCAATGCCTTGATTTCCTCTCTCTTTGATGCCAGTAGGAGGCAAAATCCTTAACAGGTTGAAGTAGTCACAACTGCTTGATTTCTGAAGAGCACACCCCACTAGTGTGCCCATCTTGCAGGCAGTGCAGTGAAACTTGATTATCATCTGTGTACATTGCTTTAGGAACACTAGGTGAAAATGTCTTTGATCAAAAATGTAGTCAGAACATGATTTTCAAAATCAACTCCCACTGAAATCCAAACTCTACCCACTAGCTTTAAAGAAAACAGATTTAGGCCAGCACTGAACACTTTTGAAAATCCAATGCCTAAGAAGAGTGACTCCATGCAAGCAACACTTCCTAAATGAAAAAGATACAGGCAAATCAGGTCTGACTAAATGTAGAGCTACTGGAATTTACCTAAAACCAACCTTGAACCCTTGCTGAGCTTTGAACAGTTTGTTTTCAATTAATTTACCATTTTTCCTTTCCTCCCAAATGCTGAGTGCTGGTAGCAGCCAGGAGATGGAGATGAACTGCCACAAGTGTTGTTTCCATGGCATTTCCAGTCTGACTGGAAGCCAGAAACATTAGGAAGCTCATAAGACAGCCTGTTTTCAAGGGTTCTCAAGAAAATTTTGGCTGATCTGGGATGTTTTGATGACTTCAGAACTACATCCAAACTGATGCATATCTTGTAGCCAAGCTAAGTCCAAACCCTGGAGAAGTTTGCCTGCCACAAAATGTGATTTGGGAAAGTCAGGGTTGGGCAAATATTTTCCAATGTTTACTAAAAGCATTTAAAGGCAGGCAGAGTAGAAACAAAGAGAGATATCCAGAAATACACAATCAACCCACAGCTTTCTGATTCAAGTTTTCAAACTTTACAAAAACCTAGCTCACCTGCCACACAAAAGCATTCATTTGAGTGAAATGAATTTTGGTAGGGCCTGAAAGTGGACAATTGTGTGCTGGGATCACTATTCAGCACAGGGTAATTTTCTATATTTGAGAAAAGAGCAATTGCTGTTTCCTCAGTTTTATCCAAGGTAAGTGTAGACTCTAAGTTCTGACAAGATGCCAGCATAACTTGCAATGGCATAGGCCTTTCCTCTCGTATACTAGTGAGAGCAAAGCTGAATATCTACAGTCAGGCTCTGCATCTTTTATTCACATTTTCATTCCTGTGACAGACCCTTTCCTTCAGCAAGTTATATATTAGCTTGTTATCATGTTTTCCTTGAGTGCCAAATCGAAACCATAAAAAAATATAATAGTTCATTCCTTCCGAACTCTTGTAGCCGAGGTGTCAAGTTAAGAGAAATTTGTTATGGTGATAGCTTGTAGCTTGAGCAGTCAGGTAAGTAATGAATTTTCCTGGAGTTGTCATTATATTGGAGAAGCCTATAACCTGACCTGAGAGAGATGATTTTATAGAAAACTTAAAGTTCACCCTAACTCAGTTATTGTGAAGCCGTGCACACACTTTTCTCCCAAGAGTTCAGAGCCCCAGCTGTCTCTGTCGGCTGGAGGTGAACATGGAAACGTGCTCATTTCATACCCTCTCCTGCTGCGCACACATCCCACTTTCCTCCATTACACTTCCCCATGTACTTAATCATTTAAAAGCCTTGTTGCGATCCAGTGACAATGCTGTTAGAAATATCCCCAAATAGTAATTCAGGGGAGAGCATATGAATATCCCTTCAATCCAACGGAGTTTGTGCTGGCTGCCACGACCGGTCGCTCAGCAGAAGCACTTGGGATTAGTGCGTCTAAAATCTAAAACCCAACAGATTCACTGCAGCTGCTCTTTTCATAAAAAGGAAAGTTTCAAGACTGCTCAGCACCTATTCCTGCACAGACAAATTTTTCTGTGAAAAATCAGAGATTCTGATTTAGTTCTACTGCATGGTGCATACAGTGCGCCTGGAGAGTCTAAACTCCTCATTTAGCTCTTTCTCTGTATCATGGCTCAGCCAAGCAAGAGCTGTGAGACATCAGGGAGCAGCACACATCCCTGACATGGTGTCCTGGTTTTGGTGGGGTAGAATCATAGAATCAGTTTTATGTTCAGGAAGGTAGCATTTCTGAAAAGACTACAGTACTTGATTTCATGGGAATACAGTTGAAAAGATGCTTGGTTTCAGTTTCTGGCCAGCTCTGGTATGCAGTGATCAAGGTCTTTAGCAGTTTTGAGTTAGCAGGTGCAGAAGCTGGGAGGAGCAAAAACCAGAGCAGCTGACCCCAAGCTGACAAGCAGAATTATTCCATATGATAAATGTCACACCCACTATAAAGTGGAGAGTTTGCTTGGGATGCCTCTCTTTACTCAATGCTAGTAATCCAAAGAGGGTTTCACCCATCATCCTACTTTCGAGATCTACTCCCCTGCTTCTTGTAACCATCACAGCTTGTGACCACTGTATCAGCTGAGTATAACTCTGTGTACTTTATATTAATACTGTTACTAATACTGTTTCTATTTCAACTCATGGGTCTCCTTTCCTTTTCCCAGTTCCTCTTTCTGAGTGGGGAGGAGTCACTGAGTGACAGAGAAACTGTCTAAATGACAACACATGGACATTTTGTTCACTTCATGGCATGGTTAGACATGTACAACCCTCTTTTCAGCAGCACATCCTGATAACCAAGCTCCATCAGAAAGGGCAGGGGGCCACTGCTAGAGGGCAGCTATAAAAGCTTTATCTCACTGCTGCCCTACTGCCTGGCTCGGGTGTGCAGAGAGCTGGCAGGAACACAAAGCCTACAGCTCCTCCTCAAATCCCTATAAAATCTGATGCCTCAATATGATACATGCCCTACTTTTGTGACCCTTAAGACTGCTTCCTTTCCTCAGGGAAGATGTCTTCTTTCTGAACAAAAAGCATACCACTTCAAATACAGATTTTTATGCATGTTCTTGGTAGAAGCAGAACTGCCTGCTATAGCTAGTGTCTCAATAAACAGCGAAAAAAAAACCCTAAACAAATAAAAAACTGAATACATTCATTTACCCTTCTCTCCATGAAGTACTGAGTTCATCATTTTTGGTAAATCAAAGAGGCGATGAACACTAAGTATGATTCCAGCTTCTCAGTGCAGATACAACTATTTCCTCGCTCCAAATCTCAATCAAACAACATGCAAGAAAATACATATGCATGTTTGTATTTCTTATTTGCTCACTGTCAAGATTGCTTCAATTTTTTATTTCAAAAGAAACTAAAAACCACATTTTTAAAATTCACTGCAAAGAGCAGATTCAGCTAGAAGATCAAACTCCCAACAGATTGCATGATGCAGGGTCACTGCAACAAATTCAGGGTATCAACTGTTTTAGTCACTTTTTCAGAAGTCAGACACAGTGTATTACCACATCTTTAGTTTTCGTAGCTGCACCACAGATCCCAAAGAGACCTCAGGTCAGTTTGGTTTTCTTTCTGCTGCCTATAATGCCCCTGGCTTCTGCTGTGTGTGCTACTTCATTCTACACTTGAATTTCTTATTCTGACTTCAGAAATGTGGCCCTTTCCTGAATGGACTTCAAAGCTCGTAAAACATGCACACCTGTAGTTAGGAAGACCAGTTTGGCTTTAGAGGAATACTCTCTGCTGGTGTCTCATGATCAGAGCAGCAAGATGAATTTTGCTGAATCTAGTGTGCGGTTACTCATCACAAGGTACAGCTGTAAGTGTCACACAGCAGGACTCCTTTGTCAAAACAATCCTGTGCTGCAGAAGCATCTTCTGCGGGAGCTCCATGGAACTCCAAGTACTTTGACATTTCAATCAATTTATCTCAGTTCACCCGTGGTTTTTGGCTCTGTCATGGCACAAGTAGAGCACACGTTGCCACTCTGCTGGCTCACAGGAATGCGGTGGTTCCCAACGCCAGCAACATGTGCCATGAGAGCACTTAGTGCAGAACCAAAGACGGCTTGAAAGATATTTCAAGGGAGCGGTTTGACATTTTGCCTGAGCCTGTTTGCTTTTCTTCGAATATAATACATATATATGTAGTATGTGCAATGCTTAGTAATCTGTGTGTGAGAATTACCAAGAAAAATGTATTTGCAGCATGAAATCTAGCTAATTCCTCCGTTTCATACAGAGGAACATTCCTATTTACTCTTGTTTTGTTTCGTTTTGTTCTTCCCATGCCTGTTATTAAGCCCTAAACTGGATGAACTAAATATCTGTTTCATAACTTTAATTAAACATACAGTTATTACAATGTCAAACCACAGAGTCTGGATCAATACCTGGAAAATATTTCTAACAGGGTTCTTCTGAAGAAGAAAGATTATTGGAAGTGACCGAAAAAGGCAAAGGATCCATAACTCAACCCATCAAGACAACCTACATAGTTGCACTGTACATTTTTTAACACAAAGAACAATTGAGCCAAATATCACAAAGCCAAATACCATACTTCCAGGGAAATCAAAATTAACTTTCATTTTTTGAAGCTTTTTAAAAAATATGTTGCCACAAAAAGGATGAAGGTTGTATCAGACCCTGAGAATCCATTGTAATCATCAGGGCAGGTTTTCTGTAAGATGCCAATCTAGCAAGAGTAGTAGGGATTTAGGCGGTGAAAATCCAAATGAAACTTGACCAGGAACTAGTAAATAAAGATGAAAAGATTTAATCATTTGACGAGAAATGGCTTACCATAAATGTCATTGAGTTTTTCAGAGCAAATTGCTCCAAGAATGGCAATGCATATTTCCTTATTCAAAGACATTAAGAATTTGTGAAACATAATAATTAAATAATAACCATTAGAAAGTAATCTAATTAGAATAATGACACACAGATTTCATAACTAATGAATGAAGAGCAATACTCATTGCTTACAAGGTAAGTGGTAAGGACTCTGCAAAATTCAGAGTTTTTTAAATAAATAAAGTATGACGCTTCTTGTGAAGTCACAGTTTATAACCAAAGACTGAAAAATCGTATAGTATTAAAGTCCTTTTGAGTCTTCAAGCACTATAGTACCTTTATTTGTTATTACTTCAGTCAAGCAGGATTCTTATGAACTGTTTTACAATAACTAAGCAAAGACAGACAGGTAATGAAGTAGATTAGTGTGGTTATAAGGTTTCTTAGTTTTCAGCATTGATTATTCAGCGTTGATTATTCAGCACTATCATTAGCAAACAGGCTTTTCCCCCCTCTAGAAAGAAGATGTGGCTCAATGTGTTAAACATAATTTTGCTGCAGTTATTCAATTAATGTCTGCACACATGCAAAGATTAGAACTTCAGACTAATCCACTTTACTGTGAGACTTTCCTCTTTTCATCCATCACTTTAGTAAAGCAAGGATCCTTACATATCCACCTCTTCTAAGTGAAACAAATGCATTTGAAACAGACAAGTTAATTCAGTTACTGGAACTCAGTCTTCATTCACATTTAATGATAAACAACACCAGGCCAAACAAGACAGTTTTGGAAACCACACTTACCACCCTTCAACAGTCAATACTCTTATCACCCTTCAGACACAGGCCAAATCCTTCCGTAACTCACAAAAGCAGATTTGCAGGTCAGGTCAGGTCAGGTCGTTACCTGAGAAAACAAGATCTCACAGCAGCTCCTCACTTGATAGCACTGAAGAGAAGGAAAACAAAAGAAACAACAAAAAGACACAACCTCAAGCCCCAGTTCCACCAGCAGGAGAGCTTGGAAGATCAAAGCTCATCAGGGCCTGGCTCACCAAGGCTGCCAATCAGTGCACGCCTTCCAAAGGCCGGTGATTCAGCTTTGCATTTTGAGATCATTTACTGAAAGTAGGTTTTATGGTTAAACACATGTCTACTTAAAACTTTAAAATACAAGAGTGTGCCCTAAAAAATAAGGACTTTTTGCTAGGTTCTTGAAGAGAAACAGTGTTAAAATCAGGGGCAGTCACTCTCTTGAAAGGAAATTAGCTAAATTCCTATACCAAAAATCCATACTGAAAGCCTTTACCTAGTTTCTTACCCATAGGAAATTGTCTCTTTTTTCTTGTGAAAGTGTATTTCTGAGTGAATAGTTCTTTTCCAGCTACTCCTATAGATACCAAGTTCTATAGAACTCAAGTATTAACAATTCTGGAGTATAACTTTTATGCAATGAGATATATAAAGTTTATCTATGTAACTTATTTACATGAGCATAAATGTACCAAAGTGAGATTGAGAAAACAAATGCGAAATGGAGAAAATAAACTGGTGCAAGATCTACAAGCAGCCTTTATTTCCTTTTAATTTTCTGTGGGTACAATAGTTGCATCTGTTTTTCCTCTGCTTTCCATTTCCACTGTTCCATATTCTGCACAATAATGTGATAGTCTTTATCTTAACTGTGCTTCAAAACAGCTGAAGGCATAGAAATTAAAGCCCAAAACTGAATGTTTCTGAATATTTGAACATGGATCACTCCAAAAGAAAGAAATAGGATTTTTTTTCTCCTATCCTCGGACCATTGCACGTGCTTGACTGCCAACACTGGGATGAAGCATCTGAATGGAAAATTCCCAGTGCATACGATGATCCATTTTTCCTCTCCCTCCCTTGTTTGTCGAAGCCCTGAGTGTGTTGCACTGTTACTTCTCCTTTATTTAAGATCTAGAATGATCTTGAGTAAGATAGATAGTCTGTTTCCAGCGCTGTGGCATGCATCTGTTTATGAATAATGAGTATCACATACAGACTGATTAATAGTAATTTTATAATGTGAGAAGAGGATAGGAAGGAGGACATTGTGTGGAATGTTTATGAATGAATTATAGCCAGCACCACACAATGAAAAAGGACTGTGGGGTGGCAGGGGGAAAGGATGGAGATAAAGGGAAAGCTGCTCCCAGAAGCTCCAGGGAGCATGGGAAGGAGGTGGCCAAACAGAACAGTATAAAAGGGGGGAGAAGCATGAATGAAAGACAGTGAGAAGTGAGCCAGAGACTCACATAAATGTGATTCATGAGCACGAACAGCCTCTGACTAATTCTCCAATGCAGGTAAAGAACAGAGATGATGAGGGTAGGACCTAACTGGCAAAAGAGTAGTACGTATTTAAAGGGCCAATTTTTATCCTGAGTTGAACTGATGAATGCACAGAGTATCTGTATCAGAAGAGCCATAATCTAAGTCTCATTCAGTCACTTAAACCTGCCATTCAAACACTAAATCACAGTTCCCAGATTAAAGATCTGCCAAAGTGGGCAGTGGCTGGGATTTCTCCGCTATTGGTGTCAGCATCCAACAATGTCTTCCAAAACGTCCCAGACTGAATCACCCTGTGTCAGACAGGCCCTACAGAGACTCCCATATCTGTATCTGGAGAGCATGTATTTGCAGTTTACCAACAGTAATCTCTTCTGTTAATTTAGCCATAAAATGCAAGAAGTTTGCAAGATTCAAAATAACCTCTAAGACAGATGTGTTTGCATCTCTCAACACTTCTTTTTCCTTTTAAGAATCAGAGCACACAGTAGTTCACTTTTAGTGACAAACACTTGTCATGGACATGTTTTAGCCATTCATTATCTTCTAAGATTCACGTCAAATCAAAGGAAAAACCCTAAAAATGGAAAAAAAAAACCCAAAACAATTTTACCATGCAAATGGTAAAGCTGAAAGCACATTTTGAAAGTCATTCTAACAGGAGAGCAGGAAACAAAATATACAGAGGCATTCACATGCAAGACAACCTATTGCCCATATAGGTTGTAGGGTGGTCCTTCAGAAAAACAAAACAAAACACAACCTCAATAAATAAATAGATATATAATAAAAGCAATTTTAAAATGTCATTTTTCCTACTAGTACTTATTTCTCCACTAGTATTCTTCAGAAGTTTCAGAAATAACCTTGGTATCTTTTTCTGTGAAAACTGGAAAGTTACTGAGTATGTGCACATCCATGGCCAACCAAAACATTGCATATTGCTCATCACTGACCTTTCTTACCAAGAGTATTTTCACCCTCTAAAGAGACTATAAATTAATTTGAAATAAGGCTATGCAATACCTTATTTTAAAGAATTTTATCTTTATTCTTTTGAAAATAATAACTTTCCTGTGAAACAGCAGAATCCCCTGTGATTCCCTTCTGTGTCAAACAGAAACCAGTATGAGACCTTCCGGTCCTATTCCAAATCACATGCTCCTCCACTAAGCTTGATTGTTTTTTAGCCCTTTCTCTACCCTCATCTCTTGTTAGGAAAATAGCAGTAATTTTTTCTCGTCACTCCACATAGTCATAAAAAAATGAGTATAATTGCAATCCTGTTTTATTGTGTTTTTCTCAAAACCCCACACTTCCTCATTTAAGGTACAATAGGGAAGTATTATTGTAGCTACTTTTTGTTGTTATTGTTGTTGTTTTGTTAGCTTTCATATCAGTTATTACTCTAAAGAAGATATACAGAGCTCAGCTGGAAAAAAATGGAATGGAGTTTACCAATCTATTTTCAAGGTTATTTGTCTTCTGGCTTATGCTTCTCAAAGATTTTTATTTTCAATTTCTTCGTTGTCTCAATACCCAATAAATATGACTTTTTCTTAATTCAGTGAATAACTGCCCTAGTGATACGTAAAGTCAGGCGAAAACCTCATTTGCAGTATATAATTTCTGTTTCCAGTGACCAGTTCTGTCAATCAACTGGTCTCAGGCTCCTGCAAAAGTATGTCAGAAGCTGTATTTTTCTTGCTATTCCCCATAATCAGTGTGAAAGGAGAAAGCACATAATTTCATCTACAGTTGTGTCATATTAAAAAAAAGTCTCTCAAACCTCACCAAGATTCAGCAGCTGCAGATAAGATAAAGCCTCAATTAATTTCTCAGCGTCATCTTTCTGCATCAGATTTTTTTTTTAAAGTCCCTAAGTAGTTGATCAAAGAGGCTGTATGCAGTGATTGGCCCTTACAAGCAGGTGAAATATGATGAGAGAAAGGAATAATATTTTCATTCTCCCTCCTTTCCTGCTGTTTGGCCTTTTGTGCAGTGCAGGATGTTCTTCCAGAAGAAATTGCTCACATTCAGCACCATGTTCCTGTGAGACTTTTTTTGTCCTAGATAAGGACCTTGTCTCCTGACATTCAGAGCATTGTTAATGTGATTTTTGAAAGATGCTCTGTTATAGGCATTTAGTGGCCACATCCTCTTTGTTTGGTAAACCATTCAGCAAGTTGTCCACTTTAGGGTACCCTAAGGAAGGCCCATGTCACCCCATAGTTACTGGGGGACCACAGTGGGAACTGGTGAAGGAAGAAATGGCATCTACAAAGACCTATAATATTAGTATTCTTGAAGCCATTCCCCAGTATGTGTATGTGCTATTTCAGCCCATCTTCAGCCCCATGAGGTGAAGTGGGATCTCATAGAAACTACATTTCTAATGATGTTCATCCCAACGTTGAAGAGAGCAGGAGTGTGTACAGCTCCAGAGAGTCCCTCCCACCTCGAGTGCTGGCATGGTGGGTATGAAAGGACCCTGCTTCTGATGTTTCTGTCCACTTTGGACGACTCCTTTCCCCTTCTGGACTTTTCTACCATTCATTTCCCCATGCGTGTAAAGTGGGACTTGATGAAATTCAGTTGTTTAAATAGCAAAAAGCTGGAAACACTATCGATTTGATGTCATTTATTTTAGTCACACACTGTGAGAACAAATTCCTGTCTGTAAGAAAGGAGCAGATGAATTAATAGGATGGCATGCCCTCTTGAAGAGCACAGCCTTCTCAGAAATGTGGGGTATTTATTGTTTGTATTTCATGTATATATCAAAAGCAGAAAGTAACTCCATCCTAGTCTTTTTACAATTTCTTATACTTCTGCCTATTTCAAAATTATCTCCTTGTTCCATAAAATGTAAAAGCTTCGGAAAATTGCTTGGAAGGGGACCACGTTAGAAATAAAAACATCACAAACCAAGATGAGCTGTATTTCTTTTTAACAGCTCATCATCAGTTTTCTTAAGAGAATACTTGTTTCTCTGCAAAGAAAACCACTTCAGCTGAAGTAACTCCTCAGATTTTTAATTAGTACATTCCTCGTCAGGACTCATCTTTTAAGAGCTAATTCCTTCACCTGCCTGTCTTGCTTAACTCTTTAAAGCAATCCTCTCAGCAGCTCCATTATGGCATTTAAGGATGTATCATAAAAGAAATAATAAAACTGACCAGCTCAGAGATTTATTACAGAGTGATTATAGAATAAGGCCCAGCTACTTGTTAGGTCTAATTTTATTTAATGTAATGCAAACAAAAAAGCCAATATTTCCCTGTAGCATGGCCTTGCATAGCCTGAGAGGCAGTAAGAGGCACCAGGTAGCCAGCAAAGTCTTCTGCTTTTAAGGAGCAGCTTGACAGGCTCTTCAGGCCATTCTGTTATGTATCACTGATTGCTTCCTCTCCTCTGAGCGCTACAGACAAGTGTCTCCCTCCTCTTCACTGGCCCCAGGAGAAAACCGTGCTGTCTCCTTGCAGATAGCTTGTGACCTTTCCAGGAACATAAAAGTGCCTGTATGCTCACCAGAGCTCTGTGTTCTTCCGCAGGTGTAAACCTGTCAACTTAAGTTATCATCTAGGAAACCTGAGAAAATTATGTTAGAACAATATTAATATTTTATCTTGTATAATCATTCCAGTTCAGTAC
>NW_010202953.1:0-11023 GCF_000695765.1 Mesitornis unicolor | reverse complement strand
TCCTACAGTCGCTCTTCACAGGCTGCCTTCAAATCTACAAGCAGAACAGCCCAAAGCTCCAACCACTTCTTACACACAAACATACACAGAGTGTTTCAGTAGAAACACACTCTTCTTTGAAAATATGGGAACTGGAGGTAGGAGAAAATAGAAATTACTTAGAGCAAAATGCATATTCCTCTTTTAAGTTGCTATATAGATTATTTCATTGGAAGACTTAAAATTGGAAATCAATTGACTTCTTATTTCTGCACAATTTGTTGCCTGGTCTACTGCTGCTCAAAGATTATTTTTATGTGAACTTCAGGAGTGTCTTTTATATTTAAAAAAATATATTTTATCTTCACCTTCATAAAGAAGTTTGTTTGTTAGTCTTTTTTTTTCACAGCTGTAATTGCATTTGTCTTACTGCCAGTATCGCTGCACCCAGCAATAACTGTTTACTGTTATCATTAGTTCTGCAATCTGAGGCACAAGAAGAATAAACCCAGACACCAAAGTGGCTATAAGCACTGCCACACTGGGAGCAGCCAGTCGTGGTAGTCTGTTATCATGCACACTCACATGGATTGGAAGACAAAAATTAGAAGCCCTCTAAATTTATACTCCAGAGCCACAATTCCTAACTCCTCAGGTGTGTTCTTTATACTTTATTCTTTTATTTTCCCTCTGTAGGATGAACACAGGAGACGAAAACCTGCTGTACCCCAGGTGCTGCTAGCGCACCCTGTCAAGCACCTTGGTTTTGGCTCCAGCACACGTCACCTCCACTTATGCTGCAGGACTAGGATAACTTTATTGACTTCACCTATTTTCAGCTGAAGCACAGAACCATATATCAGAAAATCTGGATCATCAGCCTGATTTAATGGTGTAGAAGGGCTTTAGAGCATTGTAAGACAGCGTGATTCATCACAGGGACTGATTCCCAGGGCTCTGCTTTGTGAAAGGTTTGATTGGGTAAGCATTAGACAGAAGTGGGAAGCAAAAAATAGTAGAAATATTCGGCAAGCACCCTTTTCCTTTTAAAACCACAATTAAACACATTAAATATTTATGTAAAAATAATTTCCTAACAGTTTCTGAAAAATGAGAAAAAGCACAATGTTGAGTAACGGCCGACTGCTGCAAGGCCAGCACAATTGGTTAAGCAGTGTTGATGAAACTGAGGACAATTGCAAAGATTGATCTCAAAGTCACATAGAAAAGAAAAAAAAGTTCTATGGAGGAAAAGGTTCTATTTCTGGGAAAGCAGGTTTGCTTTTTAGAGGGGAGAAAAATAAATAACTAATTCATGCAGATCTTTCCTGCAAGAGGTGACGCCAAGTCAGGGGTGTAGTTCGCTGAGAAATCTGCTGTAGATATGAGGAACAGCTGAAAGGTCCAGAGTCCCTGGCTGCCCGTTTCTGTGTGTAACTGGATGCTGGAATTTGGTCTCAGTCACAGCATCCTTTGGTGGCTTAGATTTTCCAGAACTCTCACTAGCAATGTATCAGGGTGAGAACAGGAGTCAACACAAGGTGCAGTGGATGAGTCTGATGGTGGATGGAGGTGAGATCTTCAGGGTTTGCTGCAAGGGCAAGACATCACCCTCACCTCTTGGAACCACTGCATTTTTAACTTCTCTTCAGGCTCTGTGCTTCCAAGGAAGCGGCAGCATTTCTGAGTCTCAACACATCGCCGTTCACTGTGCAGCAATGCAGTCTGTCTCTTGAGGATCAACAGCTCCAGTGTAGAGCACAAGCCTGCCTTTGAATCTGTGCAGAGTAGATGAGAAAGATTTTTATCCATGGAAAAAAACATGTTATATAATTAAAAAAGGTAGCAAAATGCGGAGAGAGGAAAAGCATGTGACTAATTTCAGGTAAAAAAAGAAATAAGGCATCAATTTTCAACTGACTGAGATTTTTCCAGTCCTACAGGTTCATTTTTAATGTCATGGAGAAATGACATTACTTGTCTGTCTGACCCTTTCTGAATATTTATTCTTAATAATAATTAGACCTGAAATTTTGAAATTAGAGCTGATGATTTTGGAATGCCTAAACATGGCTACATGCACAATGCCTAGAGGTTGTTGCAGAATTTTCATAATATATAACTAAGAAATAAACCCTACTTAGTAAAAGTTATTTTATTGAAAATTGCCTTTTAGCTTTACTTTTGCTGTTTGAAATGGAACCAAATACCTAATGAAACAGAAGCTCTATAACTGAATAATGATGAAGAACCTAAAAAAAATCCCTAAAATATTGTTACAGGTTTTTACTATCCCTGTTTTTGCAAGTAAATTTTTACATTAATTAGTGTTTCCACATGCTTCTAGATTTGGAAATGACCCAGAAAAGAGTTTCTAGGGATTGGAAGCCTCTGGCAGACTTCAGCAAAATGGAAGAGATCAGAGTAGAAAATACCATTTATTTATTCATTTATCTATCCATCTCATTGTGAAATTATGAAATGGCTTCTGTAAATTAAAGTTAAATAAACATCTTAGGCAAATAAAGCATTAAATTACTTTTTGATTCTACACCTTTATAAACAGCATAGAGAGAAGGAAGGTAGGCATCTTTGGCTTACAGACATACTACTATGCTTTCAAACCTCCAAAGCTTCATTTTTCAGGTAAACACCCTTTTATTTTTTTTATTGAGGTACTTAGGGATATGGTTTAGTGGGTAGACAGGAGCGGTTGGACGTGATGATCTCGGAGGTCTTTTCCAACCGAGCGATTCTGTGACTGTGTGATTCTGTGATTCTGATTTCTGTGGGATCCATTAGGAGTGTGCAAAAAACTGAGAAGTTGGAATTCTCTGGGCCTTGCAGGCCTGTACCTGACTGCTGAATTCTGCCCATATCCATTCGGTAGGAACTGGTCTTTTAAAAAAATGCTCTCTTTTCAGTTCAGCTTTCAGAGAAGGCTGACGGGTGCGATTGCACATGCTGTCGGTCTCAGCTCTGCTCTTCCCCTTGCCAGCCACTGAACAATTGAAGCTGGACCAAAGGTGACAGGATAAGGCCATGGAACAGGTCCACGCAGTCAATTCTTAGCATTTCTTTTCAAAGAATTACGCAACCATTCTACTATAATGGAGGCTTTGAAGAGATTAATGTATCTTCTTTATACTGGAAATTCTATATTTTTCTATAGCTAAAACCCAAGTGATTACGTACAAAACCCACTAGTATTTAATATTTAATTTGAAAATGTCTTAACTGTAGCAACTACCTTGCTAGTTTCCTCTTATATTTAAGATCCATGTTTACTAAAAGAAAGGGTTTTTTTTTTAAAAAGATCTTTGAAGAATATTTTGGAACATTTGTTTCAATTACAGTGCATTTTCTTCTATATTTGTATTACTAAGACCTACAATACTGTTGTTGAATGTTACCATTCACCATAGAAATTGAAAGTATAAAATAATCAATCATGGAGACTAATTATTGGAAGGAAAAAAAAAAAAGGAAAATGAAAACTAGACAAAGCCAATGTGCTCTGGGACAGCACAAGATAAACATTGGTTCACAGGAAGATGACAAGCTTTACTTTCCTTGGTAGCTAGGAAGGACACCAATATACACAAGAGGAAAGAGCCCAATTAAGGCAATTAGAGAAGCAGCAATCAGAAGTTGACCAAGTTGAAAGCTTTTCAAAATGCAAACAGTCATGTTTGTGCTAGATGACATTTCTGTGCGCTGGGGTATTTTGTGCATTTTCCTTCTTGCTGTAGCTCCTGTTTGATTAGTCAGGGAACAGTACTTAAACTTATATGTTAGTGTAATTTACTATATACTCCATTACAAGTTAGACAAATGTATTGTCGTGGTAAATTTGGGTCAAGAGAATAAATTAGAATCACATTCTCCACCTTCTACCATTCTTGGTAATATTTTGACAGTTACTAAATGCATAAATCCGATTGAGTTAATCATAAAGGCAATGTGAGAAAAGCAAAGCAAACTGCCCTTCCAGCTTCAAATAGTTTTTAATTTAGGAGCAAGAATTACTGCCTTGTCCAGAAACAGGGCTGGTTTTATTATTCATAGTTGCCTGTGGGTAAATACCACATTTTCCCCTCTCCTAAGATCCGCACAGGATGGTAGCTTGAGTGCAATCACAACAGAGAATATCCTTGAAAACACTGTAAACAAGCCTGATTTGGGCCGTGTTCCAGTTTTTCCTTCTGCACACAGAAGCAAAACATAGCTTGGATAGAAATTGTTTACATCCTAGCCGAGTAATTTTACCACAGCATAACCATCTATTTTCAGCCCACTGGCACTAATTGTACATCCAGGAAACATCGACCCCACGGGCTCCCTTTGCCTGCCAGTCAGCCTGAGACAGCGTGGGCTCAGGCTTTATGCACTCCCTGTGTCGTTGAGCTTTACTGCATTAGCGATACTGGAAGGACACAATGTGAAAAAGCCCAGAACTGAATAACCTAGATTGCTTCAATAGGTAAGGAAAGGGAAGGCAGTATTACAGTCTCTAAACATGCAGTAATCACAGTGAGAAACCCTTTCTGATGATTTCTCTTGGGGTACAGAAAGCTTAATTCAATTATTCATTTATATGCTTTTATTGCAGCTTATCGTCGTCCTCCCGTTCTCTCCACCAAACGTCCCCCTACTCCAGGAAAAGAAAAGAAAAAAACAAACAAAAAAACCCTCAAAAAACCCCCCCAAAACAAAACCAAAAAAATCCAACCATCACATCTGTATCAAAATCTTTTACATCACACCTTTCCTTTTAGAGCTGATATTGAATTATAAAGGATAGAGTCAGGTGGCCCAAATTAGACAACTGAATACTTAAGCCCATGCTTAATTAAAAGATTAAGTATTGGGATTTAGATATATCTTTAAATGCTTTGTTGATTTAGGCCATAAAGCAGAATGTCACTTTCCAATCTAATTTTCAGCTATCATTTTGTTTTCTACACTTATGTGAGCAGTCACCAACCAAGTTGATCCGCTGGTTACTTAAACCACATCAGGACTCGATTACCTGCCAGCTGCAGCTACTAAACAGCTTGTTGCAGCTTAGAAAATGCCTTCCACTTGCATATAAGCTTCCAAATAGCTTTTCCTGCCTCTGGGCCCTCTTCCCTCTAATTAATGTAAAATTACAGGGGCGTGCCATTAGAATTTTCTTTTTTTAATCAGCCTTAAGGAACCATAGGAATAACATCAAGCACTTGAGTTTGGAAGTAGCCATTTGCAATATTACACAGAATCACAGAATCGCTCGGTTGGAAAAGACCTTTGAGATCATCATGTCCAACCGTTCCTGTCTACCCCCTAAACCATATCCCTAAGTACCTCATCTACCCGCTCTTTAAATACATCCAGGAATGGTGACTCCACCACCTCCCTGGGCAGCCTGTTCCAGCTTCTGATGACCCTCTCAGTAAAGAACTTCCTCCTTATCTCTAACCTGAACCTCCCTTGGCACAGCTTGGTGCCGTTTCCCCTTGTTCTATCCCCCATCACCTGGGAGCAGAGCCCAGCACCCACCTCTCCACAACCTCCCTTGAGGCAGTTGTAGGTGGTGATGAGGTCTCCCCTCAGCCTTCTCTTCTCCAGGCTAAACAACCCCAGTTCCCTCAGCCGCTCCTCATCAGGCTTGTTCTCCAGAGCCCTCCCCATCCTTGTGGCTCTTCTCTGAACACGCTCCAGAATCTCAACATCCTTCTTACAGTGAGAGGCCCAGAACTGAACACAGTACTCGAGGTGCGGCCTCACCAGTGCCGAGTACAGGGGGATGATCACCTCCCTGGACCTGCTGGTCACACTGTTTTTTATACAGGCCAAGATGCCCTTGGCTTTTCTGGCCTTGTGGGCACAGTGCTGGCTCATGTTAAGCCAACTGCTATATTGAATGTTATGCCATGGATTTCTCAGAGTTAAATTGTGCAATTTTCATTATAAACTTACATGCTCTAATGTTTATTGTAAAGTTTCTTCCAAAGTAAAAGCACTTCTGCAGAGTAGTGGGTTTCTAAATAAACTCTCAAAGCTATACCATGGATGGCCTTGTGTTCCTTAACCACATTGCAGCTTCAGCACTCAGGAATGTGAAAACTAAACCAGACGATGCTCAATGCTTTGGGAGTTTCTTTTTCCCTTGAAAAAGAACATCTATTTTTCAAAATAACTATATCGCCCTATCTTTCTGCTTGACAAGCTTTTTAAAGCCTCAGAGTGAGCAGACCAAGAGGCACAGCCATCCATATACTTTACACACAGCATAGGCACTGCCAAGACATTGTTTCAGTAACAGTTACCAAGACACTTTTCAATACTTTTTTGAGCACATTACACTTAGAAGGACACACAGCTTTTATGTGTTTCCATTAACCTCATCTAGCAAGAAACAGCCTACAAACCTCCAGCTCATCTACAGGAAAAGTAAAATAAACGCAACATAAATATATTGCAGGAAGCAAAATGCTGAAATATGCTTTTTGCTATTCTAAATCATAGATTTTAAAGGGGGGTGGGGTGGGAAGCAAATCCAAAAACCTATCCAACACAAAAAAAAAAAGCTCATGAAGTGTCATTTAGCTGTGGAGAAGATACTTGTGATTAACTCTTTTTCTTCCGCTCTAGGTGTTCCTGAGTTTCTCTACTTAAAAAGTGAATTATCTTGATTTGTATTCTAATAAAGCCTCAGTTTAGCCTGAAGGTATTTTGATCTTTGCGGGAAGCTTGCTGCAGAGAAAGGCATGCCTCTTGTGAAGTGCTGGCCTGGGGTCCTCTCCCATTAGGAAGCAATGGCTGTGTGAATGTTGATTTTAAACAAAAGCTTTCTCAGACTTGATTTAAAAGGTTGTGGGAGGACAGGAAGTAATGTAATACTGTAATCTGACAAACTTTCAAACTAAATGTAGAGTTTTCTTAGCTTTGCAGGCTCTCATAAGTGTTAATGTATTGAATGTTTTAGGCCTTAAATGTTACCGAATTATTTCAAATGACAACAGAAGTACAGAAGTATTTTTCAGGAAAAGAAAGAGCTGCTTTACTCTTCTGTTTAGTTGATGTTTTACTCTTTTTGCTAGTTTGGAAAAATTGCTGAAAATTGCTAATGATTTCTTGTGTATTTCCAAGGGGGCAGCATATGTTTAATGGTAACAAGGGATGTTGATTAGTGATAAAAAGGAGGCTTATCAGGTGCTTGCTCATTAAATTCAGTCTGTAGGAATGTTTGGGTTTCTTAAGGGAGTGAAGGAAGAAGTTGGAAGCTGGCTCAATTTCAGGCTTCCATTGTGTTGCCTTTACCAAAAATAAAACTTCAAAGAAGCAAAGAGTTGTGTTAGGGAAGTAATGGCAGTAAAGGCACCTGTGTGCCTGCTGCTTCTGTGCTTAAACAGTTGGAAGCTGCTGCTGAACAAGCAGGGGTTTGATGCCTCACATACAAGATTCCCTCTGACTCGAAGCCAAGGGCTGGTATGGGGAGGAAGATGCTCCTGCCCACTCTGGGTGACTGCAGGAGTCCCCATAGAGCTGTTGCAGCCACAAGACTTCTTGTCAATCAGTTCAATGTAACTTTGGGTTTCTGAAAGAAGAAATAGGATTTGAGGAATGAGGGTTTGAAATAAGGCTCTGCAACAGGAATTTTATTGTAAGCTTGATCTGTAGAAGTGATAACACAAGTTGCCTGCTGTGGCCTGGACTCCAGGGCCCGGGAGGTACCACTCAGTCCTGTGTTCCTACATTGCATTTCTCAGGTGCAGGAAGTGTATGAGAGCTGCACAAGTCAACATAAAATTGTGATAAAACTAATTAAAATACCATTCCTATATTTGCCTGTGTTAAAAGAGTTCCTGTATAAGGAGCATTACAAAAAGCATTTGTTTCTTTCTTTTTTTTAACCAACTTTCTGTTTTCGTTAGGGGAATTATTCATAACCATAGATTAATTCATTGAATTCTAGAAGGAATATGTTCCAGCATTCATTGATGATGCTCAGATGAGTAAGTAAATCAGAGGGTTAACAACCTGAGAAGTGTTACAGCATTTGCAATGCACAGTCAGTTCTAAATGCTACTTCACAAAGCAGCTGGTGATGATACAATGATGCTGCACAAGAAAAAGATTGTTATCCAGCTGTCAACTGCCTTAGGCGTTTTCATCCATCAAATGTTTTAGAGGGCCACCTTTCTATGCTGACATAATTTAGGCCTTATCGCTGTGACATCCTAGGTCCATTTTATGCAAATATAAATTATCTGTATGCAAAAGAAAGTCCTGGCCCACTCCTCCCAGTGAGATCTTGAAAACTGGAAAATTTAACAGATCTTTCCATTCAGTATACGCAAATGCATATAGAAGAACATTTGCTGGTTTAAATCTTCCCCTGACTAGTTAAATCTCTACAATTACTTTTTGTTTGTTTGTTTTTTTGTTCCTTGCTTTTGCTTTTATGGTTTTTGCTGCAGTTCTTTCAATAAATTGTGTGTGCATGTGCAGCAAGCAATAGTTCTGCTGGCAAGCTGGTTGCTCCCTCCTTTCTAGCTATTTCAATAGTCAGCAGTAGATTATTCATGCAAGAACACAGACATACAAAGCATGCATTTTTTTCTAGTTTTGCTGTTATTAAAAAGTAGTAATTTTTTCTTTTCTCAAAGCTTTTCTGAGAAAGGTACACTTTTAAGTGTAAATAACTACTTTCATTAAAATAATACCTTTTCTGGTCAAACACAAATCTAGAAAGCTGAACAAATCTCACTCTGAAGACTCAAAAAGCTTGTTTTATCTTCTCATAGCTTGTGACTTTCAGTCAATCTGCAAACGCTTCAATAGGAATCAGTGAATATAGTCCCTAGCCAGTTTTCAATGACTCTTGCCGGTGTTTTTAGCTATATTTAAGTATTTGGATGATTTAATAGGTGAAGCATAGCAGCCATAATATCTGACTGAGACCTGACAAGTATTTGTTGAACTTACTGAATTCCTTGATAGTAAATATTCATAAAGTAGTTGTAACTTTCATTTGTGTTTTAAGATGAAAACTAGAATTAAAAGTAGAATGTTGCCCTCTCTGTGAGGTTGTGCTGAGTTGCTGCCTGTCCCTTTCAAAGTGGAGTGATAGAGCCGAGCTGAGGCAGCGGGAGCAGGGCTGCTCTCTGTTCGGGCATTTTTAATCTATTTACCATGAGTCCAAGTGGCATTTTCAAACATGAATTAGCTGCAGGAGCCTGAGCTGGATGGAAACTTAGTGTGCGATGGAAGTTACTGTTAAAGGGTATTGCCACTGCACTCCTAGCCTTTCTACTGCTGCTTTTCTGGAGTGTACTGGGTCTTTGCCACTGTGGGGTTTACTGGAATTATGCGATGCAAAGAAGAGCAGGAGGCTGGTCCCAGCACCATCCCTGCCTCTTCACTATGCCACTGTGTGTGCCAGCACGCTCAGGGGCTTTACCTGGTCTTTTAGTCTTATGTGGCTCTGCCTTATGTCTGCAGGAGCTGTCATACTGAGATAAGCATTGAACTCCAGCTTGTGGTCAGGTCTTAAACCTGACTTCAGTGTTAAGGGATAGAGTAAATACTCTAGTGTAACAGCATTGACCTGGCTGTGTGTTCAGTGCGTGTGGCTCTGTTGGGAATGGTATTTGAACAAATGTGCGTGGCCCCGCGTGTATTTTATAACACAGTGTTTAATAAGCTGTTCATTCTCATTGCAACAGTGTAAAACAGATGAAACAAAATATAATGTGTCTGTTCCTGGAATAGATAAACCCTGGCGCTTTTTGTCTACTGGGTTGATACTGCCTAATGCTTGTAATTTTTCTAAACTTCTGCCCTCACTGTGTATGAGTCCTTCAGTCTAATTTTGCATCATGTAATGTAGTGTTTCTTTTCAGTGTTTTCTTTCAGTGTTGCCTTTAATTTCTTTCCGTGCTGACACAGCCTAGTGCAAGGAACACCAATTTACCTCTGTTTTGCTGTTCATTATCTTATATATCTCTACAGCAATTCATAAATCCAAGCCAATGTCATTTTTGCACAAAGTCAGTGCTTCCTAGGTTCTCTTGCCAATTAATTGGAAGTACTCTTGACAGAAATGACAGATATGCCTGAGGAAGAACTTGTGTCTAGGGGAGAGTGTTAAGATAACTTACAAAGCTGAAATTAATAAGTAGATGAGTTTCTGATGATGCTCTTGAATAAAGTGGCTAATCAATAAAGCACACTTTGAACAAAAACATTCATTCATTATAAGTGCAGGGGCTTGTCTGTGTCTAGAAAAGACAAAATATGAGCGAAATTTGCTTTCCAATGTTAACAGGTCTCTTAGAGTTAAGTGTAAGGTATTAATGCAATCATTGATATATATTTTCCAGAAGCACATTGTAAATATTTTGTAGTCAGGAAAAGAAGAGTAAGCATGATTATAGGATGTGTTGTTGAGGAATGCCTCTTTTCTGCTACTGGTGAAGGGTATTTTTATGCCTTGTTTTCTTGTTTTCTGCAAAACAGCCTTAACGGCCACAACTGCCACCTATTTACCAATTCGACAGGCTAGCATTAGAAAGTATACACTGGTACAATAAGTTTTCTCCTTTTCTTTTGCATATTTTTCTGATTCTACATTCGGTACCATTTTTGGGACACCCTAAGCAGTCTCTTTCTCTGTGTGAGTAATATAGGTTTTCCTACAGATGTCCTATCAATGAATAATTTGACAACATAAGTGTCCACCAAATCCAGTGCATGCAAGTCCATGCAGGCTGTACCATAACTCTTCAATGCCATCTGGTAGTCTTATTTTTCACTTGGTATTTATATTCTAACTGGTTTATTCCTCGCAGCCAAGTGAGGCAGGTTACTTGTTATTCAAAAGCTACCAACAAACTCATCCCTTCTGTGCATCTATCCTTCATTCTGTCTGTCTTGTGTTTTTCTTTGTGTTAAGACAGATTCTGTTTTCCTTTCATGCTATTGGCTTTGTTATTGGCTTTGAGATTCAAAACTGTGCTCTCCAAGACTGCTGATCACAGAATCACAGAATCACAGA
>NW_010202952.1:0-8648 GCF_000695765.1 Mesitornis unicolor | reverse complement strand
CGTTCTGTGATTCTGTGATTCTGTGAAAGACAAAAAAGGAAAACCATCCAGGTAAGGAGAGGAATGATAATTCAGTAGTTCCTGCATAACTTTGGATGAGCCATTTCCATCAACTCGACCTAACTCCTTTTGAAATGCTAAAAGCCTCATTTAGTTCAATGGTTCCTTCAGAGAATTTAGACAATTAAGGTTTTACTGAAGTATCCCTATTTAGTTTTTCTGAGGCTAAAGGTTCGTGGAACATTGGAGTCCACAAATTACTTGAAAGTTGTATTATCTGAATCCAGGCAATGACTTGGGTTTTTGTAGCTGTGACCTTTAATCTCTATGTCATTTAGATGAAGAGCATTACAGTACTTCCCTATTTCAGAGAGGTGCACTGACAATTTATGTCCTGGAAATATGTAGTGAATTATACAAATGATAAGTATGATTTCTGAATAGTCTGATTCAGTTTCTCTGTTGCTTTTAGAGTGTTTCAGCTTACCCTTCTTTGGATGCCTTTTCAATATAATTTCCTTTGTTGTTACTTGCTCTACTTATTTTTAACATCTGCAACACTTTAAAAGAAAATTGACATAAGAGTGGGTTTGTTTTCTTAGTTGATATTGTCCATTCTATAAGAATTGTACTATTTCTTTACACAATAGTCAACCTTATTTCTTTAAGAAAAGAAAAGAAAAGGCAGATACATATCTTAATTCAATCACATAATAGTTTGCAAGGTCTTCAAAAAATAAAGTATGTTCAAACCCTGATATGAAACCCTTTATTATATGGTAAGTTGCATCTCTGCTGTGGAGATTATTTTAGGGGGAAAAAAAAAAAAAAGAAAGAAGAAGAAATAGAAAAAGAGTAGGGGGGGTGAGTGTCCTGAATAAGTGTTCCGGCCATCCCAGCTGAAGGGATGTTGTGTTCAAGAAATACTGCGTCTTTACTCAGCTCCTTACTGGGTCCCCAGTTTTGTTCTTTCTAATGCCATGCATTCATTTTAATTTAGTTTTGTTTTGTTTGTCTGTTTATATTGACTTTAGTTTAATTGTAATTAATAACTTATACTTTGAGCGTAACATAGACCGTAGGGGCTAGAATGTTATACAAGGATTGCTCAAGAGTCTGCTGGTCACAGAGCTGCATGTATTGCTGCAGTCATAAACCCACTGCATTTTAAAGACCCACCTATCTAAACATACCTTTTAATGACTACTTCTGTTTACAGCTTTTCTTGCTTCTTGGTGCTAAAAGCTCTGGCTATTTGTATTTGAGGTTACTAAGGGCTGACAAAAATCCATGTTTGCTTTTTCTGCTTCGCTTACTGATAGTGTCTGTAAATACTGGGTAAATAGTAGTAAATACTATTATTATACTATTTACTGTCTGTAAATACTAGGATCTATCATTTGGATAGTGAAACTGCCTTACTATAGTGATACAGTGTAGTAGAGGCTACTGGATTTTTGTGGTTGTATATGACTTAGATGATTGTATTACGGGTTTTACTAAAATTACTGCAACCAAGGACGTGAAGGATGTGTTAGATAGGGAAGATCTCACCGATGTATTTAGAAGTCTGATTATAAAGTAGCTACAGTTTGTCATCTTTGAAAAAGGAATAAGGCTAGAGCTTGCTAGTGAGAAGTGTATTTTAAAAACTGATTCTCTAGAATAGATTGAAGTGCAATGAGGTAGATGCGCTATATCACTCATGGAAACAATTGAGGAAAAATTACTTTTTTTTCATCTGGCTTTAAAGTTCATTGTTTCATTTCAGAAAGAGATGGAGCTTTAATCAATTATATATGTTGAAGTATTAAATAGAGCAAGGGAGGAATTAATGAAGGGCAGCTTCCCTGTTGCTATGGTAGGCTTTTGTAACTTGTTTTGTATTAGGGGCTGTCACTGTTCCTCCTACTCCTGTTCCCATCTGTGCCCCCTGCCCCACACGCTTACTGCCAGCAGACCGCACACACCTACAGGACAACGCCCACAATCACTCTCACAATTAAGAAAAGCCTTTTCCTTTAACAGTTTGCTCGTAAGTTGTTGCATGATTCTTTTATGAAAAAATATTGGAAAAGTCATGTCAACTTGAAAAAGTCCATTGTGAAACTTCAGAAACAGATTTGCAAAGAGAGAAAAATGTCACCTCTGCCAGCACTGCTCAATATATACCTTGTCTCCCGAGTCCTGCAACTTCTAGAAAAGTCTCCTTTAGCTGATTTGCTGTTAAAATATTACTTCTGGTTTGTATTTCTCTGTGAACACTGTTAGGTATAAACAGTTACCTGATAACAGTACTAACTCTGTCCAAGGCTTGATACTTGACTCTTTCATTCGCTTATCCATGATTAGAGCTGTGTTGGAAGCTTTTTTTTAATTGTGAGGTGGGTTTTTTCCACCCCTTGCCTCAATCTACTTTGAGATTAAATGGAATGGTTCTGATTTTTTTTTTCTAGAACAATATAAAAGTAGTCCTTCCTAAAGTAGTTAATAATCAAGTGATCAGGACATTTCTGCAGTATAGAAATATATATATATATGTATATGTATATATATATATGTAAAACCTCGGTTCCAGTCATCACAGAATCACAGATTGGCAGGGGTTAGAAGGGACCTCTGAAGATCATCCAGTCCAACCCCGCTGCCAGAGCAGGATCACCTAGAGAACAACACATAGGAACATGTCCAAGAGGGTTTTGGATGTTTCCAGAGAAGGAGACTCCACAACCTCTCTGGGCAGCCTGTTCCAGTGCTCTGTTACCCTCACAGAGAAGTTTCTCCTTATGTTTAGATTGAACCTCCTGTGTACTTGTTTGTGACCATTGCCTTTTGTCCTGTTGCTGGGCACAACCAAGAAGAGTCTGATCTCATTCCCCTAACACCTGCCCTTTAGATAAATGTCAGTTTTAATGAGATCTCCCCTCAGTCTCCTTTTCTCCATGCTAAACAGACCCAGCTCTCTCAGCCTTTCCTCATATGGAAGGAAAGTGCTCCAGTCCCCTCATTATCTTAGTGGCTAAATCCTTAATACTTCATTTTCACACCAAAAACTGAATGAAAATGTTTTACCTCTCAAGTGAGTGCCTGACCAGCAACCTATTGATTTTTGTGAAGGGCTCCTTTTCTGCTTTTACGTTTATGACATATTTCAGGCTAGACTGTGGGACAACCCAATGGCCTATGCAATGTCATGGCTTGCTACTGTGTATTTATTGCATAATTGGCTCTCTAACCCAGGATAAAGCATATTACATTCTCTGTGTGAAAATAAACACTCGATCAAAATTTATAGAACATTGAAATATTTCTTTACCATTAACTGATTCTACTCTTAGAGAATAAATAAGAAATGCAGTATGTACTCTTATTGGCATCTGATCGTCAGCACAATGGCTGTAATGGTGTCATGAGAAAATAATTTGTAGCTGATCCAGTGAAATTATGAGATGGATCATTTGAATTAATTGCATTTTTGAGTTTGTAACTTTGTAGCTTTTAGAAGTGGAAGGAAACATGGATTGGTCTGGATAGACTGCAAAAATTAACTTTCATTTTTCATGGGTATTATTAATTCCATCTTTCAAATTGGATTACTCCTGTTTATGAGGCTAGAATCTGATTATAGGTTTATATAGTTGATCTTTTGGGCACTGCACTATTAAGACATTTCTGTTAAATGTCACACATCACTTCTGGCCTAGGATATGCTTATTTTCCTGATGTATTGTATTACAGCCTTGTCTTCTGGCATAGTCTGTCACTGAGGTTCCAAATGCCATTTTCAAAGCTTCCATTTCATAGGAGCTCATATATCTTATGGTTGCCAAATTCTGGGCTTTGTGCAGAGAAACTATTTTATGCATACATCTTCACAAAGTCAAAGACAATATGATCACCACACTTAGGGAAGAAAAATAATTACTCCTATTTCAAATGGTTTGGCACTATGACAGAAAAAGAGGAAAGAGATGGCAGTTCAAGAGCATTATCATCTTTCATCGCCCCTGCAGTTTCCTGGTGCCACTCCCTCTCCTGCCTTCTGGACAATACTGTCACTTGAGAACTGAAGTACTTCAGTTTAATAGGGGTATGGAAGTACCTGGGGAAAATGTAAGCTGTGATGGTAATGGCTTCTTGGCCATAAGCTTTAGATGTCCTTCCATAACTCTTTTAAGTAAGTTTTTTTGTAATATCATTTCTTCTGTTGGCTTTAGATATATTTTATTCTTCAGAGTCACTTAACATGCAATTTTCCACCCCCTACCCCCATGCACTTTACTTTTTACTAGTGTGTCCCATCTGAAATCTAGGGATTTGGAGTGCTGTGTTATTCCTACATGTAATGCAGTCATCTATTTGAAATCTCCCTTGGCTCCATAAGATTTGAATACATGAGAAGCAATTCTGAGAAATGTCCAGAGAAAATGTCTGTGATCTCTGACTAGAATATAAGTGTACTAATACTATTTAATATTAAAAATGGGAGCAAAAAGATTGAATAAATGCACTCTTTTTATTACGTAATTGCAAATATGCTCAAGTAGAAAGAAAAAAACTTCTCACCAGGAATGAGAAATCTGTTTCTATGTGTATGTTTTCACACAGAGGATGTTGTGGGTGACTCTAAAGTGCAATGCACAATGCAGTTTGTCTTCGGTGACCTTGAAAAACACAATGTAGTGAAAGTACATTACCAGTGAAAAATGTGAAGAACACAAGATAAAATAATCTTAGTTGAATTTAGCAGTTATCATTTAGGGATGTACTATTTGCATGTGTTTTAGCAGCTGCAGATTACCTTTGTCTGTGATTCTCTTTTCAAGCCATTTAATCAGAAGGGTTAAAATCATTCCATTCAGTCTTGTTGATATTTTTGGCCTAGAGCCTAGACAGATACAGTTATTTTGGTGAAAATCTGAATGCGAAAGAGAGAATTAAATTTTCATATTTACTTTGCAAGGAGGCTGTAATTAACACTGTTTATAGAGTTCATCACCATGGTCTGCACTTAAGCATGTGCCTGAGCCTGCTCATAGAGTGCAATGCTTCAGCACAGAAGAGCTTTCTAGTGCTGGAATGAAGCTTGGACTGTCCTTTCCATCCTTCGCTGTGAGGGTCCAACATGTAGATTAGAGTTTTCACGTGGGGTTTTTTTGTTTGTTTTTTTTGAGTAGTTTTAGGAATATCTAATAAAAATTTGCTGTCATATAATCAAATTATGATTTCTGAAACAATTGACTGCATCAAAGCAATTCTCAGGATTTTCCTGATTATCGACACCTTTTTAAATAAATCCATAAATATGAATGTGATCATTCACACTGCACATGGCAGTATTGAATGACCTCAGTTGGACTTCCCTGAACTTCTGTATGTGACATAACAGTGCTCTCTAATAGGGTTTTTTGTGGTGGTTTGTTGGTTTTGGTTTTGGTTTGGTATGCTGTGGTTGTTTTTCCCTTGGAGGTGTGATGCCAATTAGCAGCATGTGTGCATGTCAGGTATTGTAGGCACAACTATCACATCTACTCATTTGGGATGGATGACAAATGCTTTAGCAAAGATTATGGGATGCCACAACATGATCAGCTTTTATTGTATTGTAATATCATAGCTGTCAAATGTATATTCTGCAAAACTTCAGTTTCATAAGACTTATTTACAAAGGTTTGAACTTTGTGTGATATTGGTGGAGCAGTTACTGCTATTATTTAATTTCTTATGGATTTCAAAAATCATTTGTTAATGAAACTAAAAGACTTAGTTTTTCTCTTTGCTGAAAAAGTTAACATAATTTAAAAAACAAGCCATGTATGGCCATAATAGTTGTCATCTAAGCGTAAGATTATGTTATTACATTAAAAGATATCTATTCTTTGATATAGCAGCCATCTCTGCACTAAAGATTTTGAAAGTAACAAAAATAAATTCCTCTTGTGGTATGGTCTTTGAAGTGCACAGGTAAGTGAAAATGCTGCTTTAGACTGATCCAGGTCAGTCAATCAGCTGATTACTATGTGCTCTTGTCTCTGTAGATGGAGAAAAGCAGCACTATATGTATGATAAAGTCGAATAAAACTAATAATTTGATATGTTAGCCAATACATTTTAAGATAAGAAATCCATCTCCATGGTTATCTCTAGACTACAGAGTGTAGTTGTGGGAGTGTGCAATTCAGTGAGGTACCAGGGATGCTGAGTTTTACAAGGGAGAAGTAAATCAAAGTGACTGTGTGATATATTCTGTTCCAACTCTTTGCTCTTACAAAATCAGGAAGAGAAAGAGACAGAAACACATCTAATTTAGTCTGGTACTGGGGTGATACTTCACTGGTTACAGAAGTCTCCCATCAGAGAGTTTCTGGTTTTGAGGCCACCAACTTTATCAGCATCTGCTGTATTTTCAACTGATTAAATGTAACCTTTGCAAACAACATTTAATTGAAGGTGAAAATACCTGCACCACCTTCTGCCATTTTTGCAAGATGAAAAAAATATTTTCTTACACAAAAAGGCTGATGTTTTGTTTGGCCTCTGACACAGTAGGATTGGAATAGACACCTCAACATCTACGCTAGCAGCTAATAGTAGCAAAAATTCTCTCCTTGAATTCTGGCATAGGTCATTAATTAGCTGATCCAGAATTAATTACCTGAAGCATCTGACACCTGGAATAAATGGTGCAAACTCTGTTTCTGAGCTGTGATGTGAGATAGTCTAACGTTTCTGTTCTGTTAATGTGAAGGATGGATACTTGTAGCATTGCTCTACCCGCTCCTGACTGATGAATATTCACACATGCTCTTGAGCATTTGGTACAGCTCTTGCAGGAGATACCGCTCTGTAGCTCTTTATCCTCACACATACCATCAAAGTTTCCAGTTGAGGATGTGATTAATACTTGTATGACTTGCAGATCAACAGTTTAGCACAGAGAGTTTTAAGTCTGTGATAGGATAATAATAACCAAAGCAGATACAAATGTATGTCCAAAAGTAAATAAAAAATGCTAACGCAAAGACAAGAATATGTTGTTCTTAAGCTTTGAACTGAGGTCTACCAACTCTCATCAAGACTGTGGAGAAGAGTTTCTGTTTGATGTGCAGCAACTTCTGATATTCCATAATCAGAGGCACAAGACGCATGCAGCAATGTCTGAGTATATGGAGACTTCTTCAGGTTTTCTGACTAGTGAACAATTTTAGTTCTGCATTAAAAATAAAACTCTATTTTTCTTGACTGATAATTTGTGACCACTGCCATATATAGATAAATGAGTACCAGTAAGAAGCTCATCTCTAAAGTAGCACTCAGTATCCATCAGAGAGAAAGGCCAAAATGGGGGTTTTGAAATAATAAGCGTGGGTTTTAAAAACCTTTTTCTTTCCATAGTTTTATAGTACATTTTTGGGTCTCATGGGAATTCTTATTTACATATTTGCTCACCAGTGTGCTTACTAATCCCTGAATCAATGCTGATGAGATGCACATCTCACTGAAGCATTAATTTATAAAACCAAAAGCGTTTTAAAAGGCAACTTTTAGAGGAAGCCTCAGTAGAACCATTGTGAAGGAGCAGATAACTTCTCCTCCTGACATTATCACATCATTCAAGCTGCAGCTGTCAGTTCTAATGAAGGTGGTGATGCTGATTTGAGTATATTGTTTATATGATGTGCAAGAGCTTTGGGAGATAAGGATTCCCTGTTGCTGTCATTTATAATTAAAGTGTCCATCACTTTTTGCTGAAAAACTGCTTAGCGAATAAATAATTAAAAGTTTGATTCTGATATACTTGGTTGAAATGAGAGAGGCTTCTGAGAACAGCCCAAATGCAGTAAATGGAATTTCTTTTCAAGGACAATAATAGGTTTCAAGATAAATAATAGCATTAGAATCTCAGTCAAAGCCAGTTATTGTTTGTAAAGGTAGGAGGATATTCTGGTTTATGTGCTTTAAAATCTAATCCCACAGACATATAAGACTTCTTATAAGTCTTATATGCTTATATAATCAAGGAGGGGGGCCAGCAGAACTGCCACTTTGGACTTCTGGCAGGCAGACTTTGGCCTGTTTAGGGACTTGGTTGGCAGAGTTCCTTGGGATGCAGTTCTGAAAGGCAAAGGAGCCCAGGAAGGCTGGGCACTCTTCAAGAAGAAACTGTTAAAGGCACAGGAACAGGCCGTCCCTGTGAGTCGGAAAACGAGCCGGTGTGGAAGAAGACCGGCCTGGCTGAACAGAGAGCTCTGGCTGGAGCTCAGGAAAAAGAAGAGAGTGTATGATCTTTGGAAGAAGGGGCAGGCATCTCAGAAGGAGTACAGGGCTACTGAGAGGCTGTGCAGTGAGAAAATTAGAAGGGCTAAAGCGCAGCTGGAACTCAATCTAGCTGGTGCTGTTAAAGACAATAAAAAGGATTTCTATAAATACATTGGCAATAAAAGGAGAACTAAGGAGAGTCTCACCCCTCTAGTAGATGTGGGGGAAGCATAGTGACCGGGGATGAGGAAAAGGCTGAGGTTCTTAATGCCTTCTTTGCCTCAGTCTTTAGTAAGAAAACCAGCAGTACTATGGGTACCCAGTCCCCTGAGTGGGAAGACAGGGACGGCAACCACATTGAAGCCCCCATTGTCCATGAAGAGGTGGTT
>NW_010202951.1:0-10615 GCF_000695765.1 Mesitornis unicolor | reverse complement strand
TGTGATTCTGTGATTCTGTGATTCTATTTTATAAAAGGTACCCTGTACAATTAGGCTTGGATGTAGGCTAGAGTGCAAGGTTTTCATTATCATGAAGAAGGGGAAGACCATGTTACACCCAACTGATTAAGTCTTATGCTAGCTTGTTACTTCAGGCACCTCGGTACTGTCACATTCCAGTAGATTTTTTTTTTTCCTGTGTTATATTTAAGAAGAAAAGCACAGTTTCAGGTTTTTAACAGTACAATTTCATTTTCTTTTTAAATAATCTTTTAGTTAAGATCCAAGATCCTTACAAAGCAAAACAACTGCTTTAAAATGCTGCATTTCTTTGAGTGCATATACTTAAAGCTCCTTGAAACACCAGGGTTAAATAGCTGTGATTATGTATTGAAACCGCTGGAAAAACCTGTAATTGTTTTCCATTTAGAAACATGACCTGAAAAAGGTCCATTTTTTTTCCAGTATCAAACAGTTGCTTCCCATCTGAATGTGTTTAGGAGGATGGAACAGTACCTGGTGCTACTTATAAAGATAAACAAATAGGAAGAAGGAAGAAGCAAGTACAAAGATGTTCCCATAGAGAAGGTTAATGAAGCAACTCAGGAGATTGCCAGGACAGATATAGTTTTGATGTGAACGGTGGACTGCACAGGTGCTGTGACTGCTTTTCTCTTATGTGACAAGGAGCACAAATGGTGCAAGACAGTATTAATTGCTACAGTCTCTAGCTTTTACACTATGTGACACCTGTCAGAGAAAGGCATGAAGTAGATTTGCTACAAAAGAGGTTCAAAGACTCTAATAACCTTGGAAAGCAAACCAAAAAACAAAGACTTGAGAAAAGTCCCTGAGAAAAATACTGAAAAATCGGGAGCTCCTTTTCACTCTCCTTAAAAACAAAACAAAACAAAACCAAACAAAACCAAAAACAAACAGAAAAGAAGAGAGAGAGTGGTGAATTCAAAACTGCAGCTGCTGCAAAAGGAGTGAATACCAAGACCAGAAAAAGGAGTTGGTAGGTTTGCAGACTTGATAAGACAAAGATGGATCCAGTATCTTGCTATGAGAACTGTGCGTGTTTTATATTGTGCTTGCAGTTAACACACAGCAAAAAGGCCTTTGGTTATGCCTTAGATTTAACCCCACCCTGGTTTTATGAACTATTCACATTAGAAACTCAGACCCTAGTACTTTTGTCTCCCGATTTTAAAATTAATTTCCTTATGAGGCTTGGTAGTGTGTCATCCCAGTAGTCAAGTTCTTTGCTTGATTCTTTTAATTCAGACTAGGCTAACCTAGGAATAGTTATGATCTGCATTCCTATTTCTGGCTTTTGCTCTGCCGCTGTCTCTTCTTTGGCAATGTTTTACATTCCTTTAATCCCCCTTCACCTTTGAGCTTGGTACCTTCCCAATGCTCAGTCAGTCAGTCTCGGAAGGTATCAAAGCAACTACCAAAGCACTAAAAAAACCTCCAAGATCTTTCTACAGTTTGAAATCAGTAGATACTCAGAAAATTTACCAGGTGTTTTATTAGCTTATTCACTCCTATACAGAAAAAACAACAACCTCCTCCTCCAGAAAAAAAAACCCGAACAAACAAAAAATAACCAAGAAACCAACAACAAAACAACACAACAACAACAAAAACAACAAAAAAACCCAAACAAGGGGAAAAGGGTAACTAACATTTTGTTGATAGGGAAGAAGGACTGGTAGACTTCCTCTCTACCTCCCTTGTGCTGATTTTCTGCATAACTAGTGACTCTCTGAGCTCATGTTGAGGTTCCAAGTGTTCTTTTCTGCTTTATTTTTTTCAGTCCATCTCATTTTACAGTTTCTGCTTTCATCTTGCTGCCTGATTCTTCTTCTGACCTACCCCCTGAGTTATTTTCACACAACTGTTTATGTGACTAAACAGTAAGTGATCTTCCCTGTGTTATTTAGGAATACATTAATTTCTTTTTAGACCATAAACGGTATAAATTTAGCCAAAACCAGCTCACATACATTCATACAAACATATATACACTTTCAAGCATGTGTCCATATATGTATATTAATAAATACAATTTATTGTAGAAATAATTTTTAATTGAAATATAAAGAAAGGAACAATTACTTTCCAAAAGCAATGTCTCAGAATGTCATGGTGGTTTTTTGTAGCTACATTATAACAACAGACATGTAGTTTTTAAGTGCTATAAAGATAGCAAAAGGTTTTTGTTTCAGACCAGCTATAGTATGTTTTCAATTTTTTCCCCTGCTTGCTTTAGAAATACAAAAACCTTGACATGTACAAATTTTAGTGCACAGTGCAACTCCAGCTTTCATACTACTTATATTTGGTATTATCTGGAAGTAATAAGCATGCACTAAGTACTTCTGAAACACTGTCAAGGTTTAAATAAATTATTCATAAAGCATTCTTAATTCTTAAAGTAAATAAGATTTAACTTCAATAAGCAAGCAATTACTGCAATCATTTAGATCTTTCCATAAGCTAAAAAAGGTAGTGAGGGAGAAAAAAAGAAAAAAAACAAAACATTTTTTGCAGATTTTGTCACATCTCTAACCCTGATTCTTCACTGACCTCTTCTAAGCACTGATAACTGTTTAATTCAACTTTGACTGTGAATAAATACAATGTATTTTATCATCTTACTGTAGCAAAAACATATTCCATTCCTTTGCAAATACAAAGCAGAAATAAATACACTTTAAGAAAATAAAAATTCTATTAGCACCACTGAAAAAATAACCTTCTTCCTCTAAAGCAGTAAAAGTTCATTTTTTTTTTCCTGGAATGTACTATACTTCGTAATGCACTTTCTGATAGCTCACATTTATTCATCTTGCATTCCATTTGCTTTATGCATCTGTTTTCACTTCTTATTTCTATCTTTGTTTTGCCATGGAGCAAAGGGAGTTGTAAACCAGTTACATTCTTTCTTAAGTATGGAACTTCAGTCGTATAGGTCTCTGTAGAAGTCTCACTTCTCATCTAAAACTTGCTTTCTACATTTATCAATATTTATCCCCTTTGTAATTATTATAAATAAAATTGTAATTATTATTATTTCAGATTTGTGATTTAATAGTTTTCTTCCAATCTTTCTTATTTATTTTTAATGCTCATGACACAAAAATGAAATCAGCTGAAGTTTCATTCTCATCTGTTGACTTCCAATATCCCAGAAGTGTCCTATTATCTTTTAATTCTATGTGAAACTGTCATTTGTTTCAAACCATATAAACTGCAGTGGAGATTCATCAGAAAACTTCAGAATCCTATTAAATATCTTGTAGTTTTGCTCCATGAAAACTACCACATTCAGTCTTATTGACCTTGTATGATTCACTGAATTTACGCCTACTCTTAAAAATAGAGTCACCAACAAGCATGCCTTCCTAGTATAATTGCAATTTCTGTCTTGATAGAGCTTGTTGATCTTCATAATGACAGAAAACCATCAAATACATATCCTGTAGCTTTCTTTTACAGAAAGTACTGCAGAATTTCAAGGGAGGTGATTCTTCCCCTCTGATAGGCACTGGTGAGGCCACACCTGGAGTGCTGTCTGGTTCTGTGCTCCCCAGTACAAGAGTCATGGAGGTACTGAAGAGAGCCCAGCAAAGGGCTATGAAAGTGATTAAGGGACCGGAGCATCTCTTCTGTAAGGAAAGGCTGAGAGAGCTGGGACTGTTCAGTCTAGAGAAGAGAAGGCTCAAGCAGGCATCTTATTAATGTCTATAAATACCTGAAGGGAGAGTGCAAAGAGGATGGAGCCAGGCCCTTGCCAGTGGTGCCCAGTGACAGGACAAGAGGCAATGGGCACAAACTGAAACACAGGAGGTTCCCACTGAATGTAAGGAAACACTATTACTGCGAGAATGCACTGGCATAAGCTGCCCAGGGAGGCTGCAGAGCCTCCCTCCTTGGAGATATTTAAATTTGCCTAGACATAGTTCTGGACAGCTGGCTGGAGGTAGTCTTGCTTGAGCAGGGGTTTGAACCAGATGACCCCCAGAGATCACTTCCAACCTTAATCCTTGTGTGGATCTATCATTTTTTTCTGAAAAAAAATATGTCTTTGGCTACTGACCTCTTGACTACCAGTACCAATTTAGTAATTACCATGAGATTTAATGTCTTCCACATCTCTTTGTCCTTTAAGGTCCCAAGCACAAGTTTGTATCTTTGATTTCTGTTGTCTCTGGTTCTGACAGCATTTGCTCTTATATTTGTAGCATTCATGCAAATAATTTTAATTCACTTTGCCTAAGGTTTTTTAATTTCTCTTTTTAAGTGCTGCACAATGTTGAAATTTATGATTCCAGCTGACATAACATCAACATTGATTATCAACTTGCATTCCCTACATCAAAAATTTCAACTTATCTTTGAAGAGAAGTACGCTAGCAGTGTTTAAGTCCAAACTTTTCTTCGATACAGTAGCATACCTCTAGTATGCTGTTAGCATTACACACATTACAGCAATACATTTATTCTAAGGCAGTAATTTCTTACCAGCAAACTTTTATAAAAGGCATTCATGAAATGTATGATCATTTATACTCCACATCATTTACACAGAGTCTAAATATGCAAATCACTAAAGCTGCCTAGGAAATGAGGAAGTATCATTGCACTGAATACTTGCCCTTTTACTGTGAATATCAGCACCTGATTTAAAATAAATACTTGGGTTTGATTTCTAAGTACATTTTAAATAAACTGTTACGCAGTGTATGCTTTACCTTCTCATAGTAATTCTGCCCAAATTACTAGTTTTTTTCAGTCAGTATTCAGTAGAAAACTGCCTGCCTCCAAGCCCCTCCACTGTTTTGCTATACAAATTCATGTCTAACATTGGAGATATGTCCCATGCTTAAAGCTTTCATAACTCTCTGCTACCTCATGTTTAACTCATGTTGAGTATAAACAAAAAAGGCTGGGGGTGGGGGCAAAGCAAAAACCAAATAATGCTTCATCCTGAAGGGTGCCAAGTGACTAAATGTTATAAGGACCCATAAATCATCCTGAAGGAAATTTTTCTGGAACAGTTTAATAACCACTATCCATTTATAGGTTTCAGCAACTCGGGCATGATAAACACAGAGGGTCTTTTACCTGCTTCTAACTTGTCTGAGTCAGGCAGTGACAAAACCCGTAACACTGTAAATCATGAAAGTTTTCAAATTTGTATGCCAAAATTACCCTCTAAATAAATAGTTGGGACTTACAACTGCAAGAACTAATGGCAAAAGATGTGAAACAGTTGCTGTTCCTATCTCATGAGTTTAGCTGGCATTAGGGTAAGACTGTGCCTCTGAAATGTAGGTCATGCATAATTAAGGTCATTTCTTCATGTAAGCATTATTTAGAGCTACCACAGGGCTTATTTTTCCAGTCGCCAGTCAAAAGTAATATATACTCTTATTGAAGCAATATACCATTTCACCGGAGCCAAGACTTCACCTAAAATCTCTAGACTGATCTTTCTTAATCTTGCAGTTTACTGTCAATCCCTTTGAGCAATCTTGATTTTGAAAAACTTGCATTTAAGTGAAGATGTAGAAGAAAACAACTAAGGAAAAATTGAAATGTTATGCTTAGTGTTACCAATACCATGCCATCACTGCCCAGTGAAGGCCAGGAGTTAATGAGCTGAAGACAGAAGGCACAGCAATGTAGTAAGGTATACAAGTTAATGCTCTGCAGAAAGGGCACAAGTATCATTAGCATGCTATAAGGTAGGGAAAAGAAGATTCAGACAAATAATACAGAAATAAAGAAGTAAACATATTTTTGTTGCTAACAGCTCCCCTGCCACTACATTCAAGCCGATGCTCAACGTTATATTCAAGTTGGACCAAAGGTCTTGATCTTAATACTAGTATAACGATGTAGAAACAAACATTTTGCCAGCAACTGTTAGCTCTTCAGAATTATGAAAACATCAAATATGAAGACATATAGCTAGCTTTACTCAACCGTGCTAATATTCATTTTGGTCCTACTTAAAACTCAAAGTTGTCTTTCAAGCATATCATGAAATATAGATCACTGTATATATTACATAAATGTAGCTGACATTTCAAATATACAAGTCACTTATGAGATAAAAAATAACTTGCAGTTCCTTTTTAGTCAACCTAGTATTAAAAATACAGTAATGGCACATTGAACAAGAAGGAGTAGGGATGAGAAACTAGAGTTTGGATTTGACTCCCATCACAATTAGGATGTTTAGTTCTGTAAAGAATTTTCTTGCTACACCATAACAGGCAACTGCTTCACAGTCCAGAGAAGGGCCATGAAGCTGGTGAAGGGTTTAGAGCACAAGTCTTATGAGGAGCGGCTGAGGGAGCTGGGGTTGTTTAGTTTGGAGAGAAGGAGACTGAGGGGAGACCTTATCACCCTCTACAACTACCTGAAAGGAGGCTGTAGCGAGGTGAGGGTTGATCTCTTCCCCCAAGTAACAGGCAATAGGATGAGAGAAAGTGGCTTCAAGTTTAAATTGGGAGGTTTAAATTAGATATTTGGAAAAATTTATTCACTGAAAGTGTTATCAGGCACTGGAACAGGCTGCCCAGTGGTCAAGTCACCATCCCTGGAGGTGTTTAAAAGACAGGTAGATGTGGCACTTAGGGACATGATTTAGTGGTGACATTGGCAGTGTTAGGTTAACAGTTGGACTCTATGATCTTAAAGGTCTTTTCCAACCCTAATGAGTATGATTTCTGTATGCCTCTAAGCAAGGTGCTTAAGCTAAAATTTTTGAAAGCAATTATCTAAATAAAATATTTTAGAAAAGTCTAGCCTTTAATCTTTCCCTTTTACTAACTTGACTTACAAGCTACAGATGAAAATCTTTACATTCCTTGTCTTCCTCTGTAAATTCTTCAGACCAAACCTGGTATTTCATGAAGTTAATTTGCAACTGGTAGAAAACTTGTATTCTAGCTGAACCTTTGTAGCTCTCTTGGAAAAGAAAAGCAACCTTTAAATGAATATTCATTTACAAAAAAAAAAATAAATATTTTTTAATCCACAACACTAATACAATTGTAAACTAGAACACTATTGGCAAAGATCAGGTAGATGGATGTGTCTCTCAACAGTGCAATGACAGGTCAATTTTCAGCTACACTTATATGCGTAATAAGAATACTTTTAAGGACATTTTGACGGAAATCTTTCTTTCAGATAAGGAATTCTAATTTGTCTGACTTGGAAACTCTGCATAGAATGCTTTAAAAATGACAAAGATCTGATAGTGAGCAAGCTCTTATAAGTTTTGTAGTGCCAGAAAAACCTGTTCCTCTGCTGACTGACTCCACATTAAAATATCATGACTCTCCTAGTTGCTGATTTGAATGCACTTGGGCATTCAGACTTACTCTATAAAAGGCAGAAAAGGTCTTTATAACAGCCACTAAGATGTACCCCCAAAGCTTTCACTGTCCTAAGAAAACTATGAAGTGTGTGGTTTCCACTCAGATAAGAGTAGACTAGATCTCACAGTACTGAATTTCTTCAGCAGCTGTGAAGTCCTCCCTGTTTGGCCCAGGCTGTTCTATTCCTAACTGGTTTCTTAAAATAACAGCCAGTTATATACCACCCTTCTTTGCCTTCCTCTGGTTTTGCAATTCCTGTTATAGTTACTTTTGAGTTTAGACTGCTGTGCCCTGTCTCTAAATAATCTGCGTATCTCTCTCATGGGAAGAACTCACCGTTGACTGGAAGCTAGCTAACGTTATTCCAGTTTACAAGAAGGGCTTAAGGGAAGACCCAGGGAACTACAGACCTGTTAGTCTAACCTCAGTACCTGGAAAACTTAAGGAGGAGATCATACTGCTATTGAAAAGCATTTAAAGAACAATGCAATCACCAGGCTGAGTCAATAAGGGTTCACAAAGGAAAAGTCCTGTCGACTTTGATATCCTTCTGTGATGAGATTACCTGTCAGATGAATATAGTTTTTCTGGACTTTAGTAAGGCTTTTATACTGTCCCTCACACAATCATTCTGGATAAGTCGTCTAGCTATGAGATGAGCAAGTAAATGGTGAGCTGGGTGAAGAATTGGCTGAACTGCAGGACTCAAAGGGTTGTAGCAAATGGGGGTACATCTGGCTGGTGACTGATTACCAGTGGTGTTCCTCAAGGCTCAATTCTAGAGCCAGCTCTGTTGAATCTTTTTATCAGTGATCTGGATGCTGGAATTGGAGTAAGTCTGCTGATAATATTAAATTGGAAGGTGTGGTTGACTCCCTCAAGGGACCAGGGCCCTTGCAGAATGATCTGGATAGACTAGAGCATTGGGCAATCAATGGCATGAAACTGATCAAGACCAAATGCCGGATTCTGCACCTGAGATGGAGTAATGCCAGACAAGTCTAAACTGGGAAAGGAGCTGCTGGTTGACAGGAGGCTCAACAAGAGTCAACAGTGTGTCCTGACAGCCAAGAAGGCAAATGACACCCTGGGGTGCATTAAACATAGCATAATCAGTAAAAAGAGGTGACTCTCCCTCTGAAATTTGGATATACCTTGAGTATGTTGAGTATTGTGTGCTGTTCTGTGCCTCACCATTTAAAAAAGATGTCAGACTACTTGAGTGCATTCAGAAAAGGGCAGCAAAGCTGCTGAAGGTGCTGGGAGGCATATCCTCTGAGGAGGAGCTGAGAACACTGCGTTTCTCTAGTTTGCTTTCTATTCCTATTCTTCTTTCTACCTCACCCTTTCCCTGACAGTATATGCTGAGGAAATCTCTGATGACATTTCTTCCCAGCTGTGCACTACCAGAAGGCATTAAATACCTATTACCATGTTCTAGCCATGGTGCACTCTTCAGTACCAAGGTGAGTGGTACTGTAGCATATTTTCAAAAGTCTGACACATGTTGATGACAAGCATAATTTTTGCCTTCCAAAATGTGCTCCACTGCTGTGCTTCTTGGCCAGGGATGCATGAAAAGTGCTTTCGTGCCTGCCCTGCACTTGCATTGCACGCAAGGGAGAGCTAGAAAGTGGCAGCTCTGGATAGTGCAGCAAGCCTGGAGCCCTTCCAAGCCCAGGCTGTTCTGCACAGGCAAGAACCCCTAGGGAAATGGAGCCAAGGAAGAGCAGAGCTCGCTCCTGCTACAAACCTGCACTGGGCAAGAGAGCCCGAGGGAGCCAGGACACGAGTGGTGCCTTGGAGGTCCAAGAGAAGCAGGGAAGTACTGAGCCGAAAGGGCCCAGAAGAGCCCTGACAAGGGCCTGTGCTCAGCACTACAGAGGACAAGCAGCAACCTCTGGGGGCCATCCTGGGGCCCACTCTGAGAGTCTGGTAAGCTTCCTCCCCAAAGATTTGGGACACAAGGGCCACCCTCATGGAGCAGGAGCCGCAGGCACCTGGCCAAAATGGACCAGAGAAGCACTGGCAAGTGGTCCTGCTTAGTGCTGCTGAGGAAGGCAATAAAAACCCTGGAGACAGGTGCCAATCTGCCCCAGGGGAAAATTCCTTCCTGATTCCAGCACTGGCTATTGGGTATTCCCTGAGCCTGCCCTTTTGTCCCACAGGCTGGTCACACCTCCCAGAGAATGCCCAAGCCCTATTCTTTCTCAGCCTGGAGCCACATCAGGGGCTTCTGAGAGTGGCCAGATGACCTTGGCATGATCAAATTTGAGGATTAGAATCCTTCCCATGCCTGGCAGGGAAACAGTGGGTGTTTCAAAGCACTGGGACTCCTGGCACCTCCTCTGCATTTCATTTCTTACAGCTGCTGTTCTGCAGAGGATGAGGATGGTAAGCTCTGCAGTGCTCCTCAAGAAGGCACTCTCTTGTTCTTGCTGTGGCTATCCAGCTAAAAAGGGCAGCCATTTCTCAGGTAAGCTTTGAAGATGGCCCTGCTGCATGCTGGCAGTGCTGGGGAGAACCTCCAGCAGCCTCATCCAGGTCGTCTTCCTCTCAGCTTCCTCTAAGTAATTCTACCAGCTCCTCAAGGCCTTAACTCTCAGATGTCTTTGGTCTTTCCCCAGGCCACTTCTGGCAGCAGGACATAGGAGCATGCTCCCTTTTATCCTGCTCCAGGACATTGAGACTGCTGCGTTGCCAGGTGGCAGCATTGTGACATGGGGGTGACAAGGCTCCCCCCAGTCCCACTTGGACAAAGTGTGTGAGAACACACAGCTGAACCGACAGTGCAAAATTCCTCATCCTTTGAGTACACAGTTCCAACATTAGGAAGCAACATTTTTGCACTTCAGCTGAGCTAAAAAAGCTGCAATCAGGGTGAGGATAATCGTCTGTTTCAAGCCCAGGCAGTACATCCCTTGAGCTCTGCTGGGTTAAGTGCTTTAGAGAGACCAAAGATGACACTGACCTGCTTGGAGGAGCTCACCGTCAAGATCCTTTTTCCTTTAAACTAAAAGCTTTTACACAGTAATTGTGCTGAGAAATGTACAACAATTGATCTTAAATTAAATAACAAAGGAAGACATTCAGATGAGAAATAATCTCTAATGGCCTGAAAACTATCAGTACATATCAAAGTACTGTAACACATTGTTCTTGGGAAGTCTTGCTTCCCCTGTGTCTCTGTTTAAGGGTCAGAGAGAGAG
>NW_010202950.1:0-203 GCF_000695765.1 Mesitornis unicolor | reverse complement strand
AGGCTCTTCCCACACTCCCCACACTTGTAGGGCCTCTCACCACTGTGGATGCGCTGGTGTGTGAACAGGCTGGAGCCATGTGCAAAGCTCTTCCCACACTCCCCATACTTGTAGGGCCGCTCACCGCTGCGGATCCGCTGGTGCTGGATCAGAATCTTCTTTTCCTTAAACTTTTTCCAGCACTGTTTGCACTGGTGGAGTTT
>NW_010202949.1:0-849 GCF_000695765.1 Mesitornis unicolor | reverse complement strand
TCCCTAACGTTCTGTGATTCTGTGATTTACACCCATTATCGTTCTTTATTGGTTTTATTTTTTACTCTGTAGATTCTTAACTTCCAGTTGTCTTTTTTGACCACTGCTGAATAGTAAATTGATGCATTTAAGGAACTGTCTATCAAAACACTAAAAACTTGCTTTCAAGTATATAAAAACAGCATCTGGGAGACATTTTATAAAAATTTGTTTGAAAAACCAAGCAGGAGATATATCAGCTGGGTCAATCTTATCTGCATCTTTGCTAATTGCTTCAAAGTATTCTTAAGAGATTTATAAGTCAGGATTTCTTAAAAAAACAAACCAAACCCAAACAGAACAGAACTGTTCTTCTCCGATAACCCTTAATTATTACAGTTTTTATTAAATTGCTTTAGTACTGTAGTCTGGCCAATAGGTGTGTGCCTGCCTACATCTTTCTGGACCTTTGATTTTTAAAGTCACTGCTACATTTACTACCCTACTTTGGTAGCAAGGAAATTGATAAAATCTTGCTTTAAAATACTACCAGTAATTTATATGCACTACCCCAGAAGTCTCTTAAAAAGTAAACACAATGCAGAGTAAATCTGAAGAAAAATAGTGCACTTTGACAGCACCTTTTTCCTTTCTTCCAGTGTATTTCATGGGAAATCTGATATCCATTTTCCAGAACTGAACAGTGGAAAACAATTGCTGTCATTAGTAATAGGTATATCTCTGTGTCAGTAATGCCAGCCACAACACTCAGCTCACTGGCAGAGATTTCTATTTAATTAGAAAAAAATTATACCAAACTGAATAGTCTTTTAGGAACCATGGCTAAAGAATAAACTTCACAATCCAGGC
>NW_010202948.1:0-3083 GCF_000695765.1 Mesitornis unicolor | reverse complement strand
TGTAGGGGGGAAAAGGCTCAACCCCCTCCTCCTCCTCGTCCTCCTCTTTCTCCATGATGGGCTCCAAAAATCAGGCACTGACACCCGCCCCATGTCACGGTTCTGCTGTGGTCCAGCCTGCAAAATAACAATCAAAAAGGCAGAATTGACATCAATTCACGTCCTTTCCCGTGACGTTGGATGGACGGGGGGTGCAGGAGGGGGTGGAGGTCCTGCACACCACCCCCCATGAGTGCTGTGCAAAAGGACACAGTGCAAGCCAACGCGCTCGTCGTGTGACCCGCACCAACGTTTTCGACGCAAAATCCTCGCCTGACATAAAAATACGAAGAATAACACCAATGTAGACGGGTTACGTGGAAATGTCATCATTCCTGCCCAAAGTGCTTCTCCCTCCTTAAGCCCTTCACCGTTCCCACTTGGAAAAACGCTCTCTATGTCACTGCCAGGACCTCAGCCCCGTGGTGCCCACCCGATGGGGCTGGGGGTGACGCCGTCACCCGACCGCGGGCGCCACCCGGACCACAACCGCGTAACCGCCGGCTCCGTCGGGTCACAGCCGCTCGCCCAGGCCCTCGGGGAGGACCCCGGGCGCAGGCCCTGCCAGGGCCCAGCCATGCCCTAATCACTGCAGCCTCGGAATGGATGCGCTATACATTTCATTACTCACTTAAAAGTTCTAAAGTTAACAGCATAAACTTGAAGTTGAGTAATTAAGTAATCCTTATATAGACACTTATTAAAGTATTTATACATATTATCTTAAATCTACATCTATCATTTTGCCAATTAAAATTAGGACTTTAATTGCAATTAAGTAATTTAATTGCCAATTGAACAGCAAAATTGCTAAGTGACTAATTTTAATGCCTATTTTAATTACCAATCATGACTGGGGAGGGAGCTAATCAAGCAGTATCAGAGTAATGATGTGAAAAAAATGGGAGAACAAACATTCGAGACTCCGTGCTTTTAAAAAAAGGCCTCTAAATTAAATAAATGCAAACACAATTTCATACGTGCGGCGAAACGCCGCGTTTTGGTGCCCAAATACGGTTGCTCTGCCCAAAAGCACGGACAACAGAGCATCCCCGTACCCCTTGTTTCAGCGCTGGGTTCCCAGAAGGAGGCCCCAAAACGGGTGAAGGAGAAGCGCGGTGGCCGTGGGCAGCCTCAGCGCCCCTTTCACCTCCTTCCCCCAGGGTTTTGACAGAGGATGGTTCCCAAGAATGCTCCAAATGAGCCAAAATCCATCTCCCTGAGAGGCTCCATCCCTGCCAACGAGGTTTTCCCACTCGTTAGAGCAGCTCCCATCGGAGGTTGCGTTTTAGGGACCACAGGCCTGCCTCATGCACGGCTGTTTTCACTGAGATCCCACAAATTCACAGAATAGCTGCCTGTGAGCACTGAAAATTTGAGTTTGAGAAACGCAGGAGCGGATTTACGGCAGCTTTGTCCCAAGACACCCCGCTACCAGGGGGGTCATCAGCATCTTCACTGCGGTGGCAGCACATGGGACGTGTACATGTGCCCATGGGAACTGTCCGACTTCCCACAGCCAGCCAGGGGCTGCAACAGGAGCTGGGACCTTGGGTGCCAATGGGATGTTGGGTGCTGATGGGACCTTGGGTGCCACTGTGATGTTGGGTGTGGATGTGTTGTTGGATGCCAATGTGACATTGGGTGCTGATGTGAAGTTTGGTATCAAAGTGACACTGGGTGCCAATGAGACACTGAGTGCCAATGAAAAGTTGGGTGCTGGTGCAAACTTGGGTGCTGATGCAACACTGGATGCTGATGCAACGTTGGGTGCTGATGCGACGTTATCAAAGTGACACTGGGTGCCGATGCAAAGTTGGGTGCTGATGCGACGTTGGGTGCTGATGCGACGTTGGGTGCTGATGGGATGTTTGGTATCAAAGTGACACTGGGTGCCAATGCAAAGTTGGGTGCTGATGCGACACTGGATGCTGATGTGACGCTGGGTGCTGATGTGACGTTGGGTGCTGATGGGATGTTTGGTATCAAACTGACACTGGGTGCCAATGAGACACTGAGTGCCAATGCAAAGCTGGGTGCTAAGTTGGGTGCTGATGCAACGTTGGGTGCTGATGGGACGTTGGGTGCTGATGGGACGTTGGGTGCTGATGGGACGTTGGGTGCTGATGGGACGTTGGGTGCTGATGGGACGTTGGGTGCTGATGGGACGTTGGGTGCTGATGGGACGTTGGGTGCTGATGGGACGTTGGGTGCTGATGGGACGTTGGGTGCTGATGCAACACTGGATGCTGATGTGACGTTGGGGGCTGATGTGACGTTAGGGGCTGATGTGACATTGGGTGCTGATGCGATGTTGGGTGCTGATGCAATGCTGGGTGCTGATGTGACCCTGGGTGTTGATGTGACATTGGGTGTACTGGGTGCCAATGAGACACTGAGTGCCAATGCAAAGCTGGGTGCTAAGTTGGGTGCTGATGCAACACTGGATGCTGATGTGACGTTGGGTGCTGATGTGACGTTAGGGGCTGATGTGACATTGGGTGCTGATGTGACGCTGGGTGCTGATGTGACATTAGTCCTGATGTGAACCTGGAGGCATCAGAGCGCACAGGGGTCATTCCCGGACTCGGATGTGGATGGAGCAGCTCCCAAACACTTATCTTGTCGGAGGACTTCACCATTCTCCCTTCTTCCTGCTTTCGGTTCCCTCCTGACACTCGGCTGTGCCAGCAGCGCCAGATGGGACCAGGCGTGAATTACGGCGATGTTGGTTTCCATTTATACTCTTATTAACACAACGGTTCTGTGGAGGACTACAAGGCTGTGTTTCCCTTTACGATCACCAGCACGTAGATGGATATCGACGGCGCTCGAAGCCTGGATCAGTTCACACACCAGCCCCCGGGTGCATTCACCACCTCACCCATCGAGGATCGAGGTCCAAAACCACACCGACCTGTGCCAAAACCGTGCCAAAACCGCACCGAGCCGCCCGTCCGCCCGCTCTCCGCCGCGACATCGTTCCCGGGATGGACGTGACGGATGTCCTCCGTGGTGCAAGGCTAACCGGCCCATACGGTGCA
>NW_010202947.1:86771-93002 GCF_000695765.1 Mesitornis unicolor | reverse complement strand
TGTTGAGGGTCAGGTCTGCATATTGGGCCCTTCTGAACTGTTAGAGTTCTTCATTACACTTTACAGGCAGGTATCGTTACTTTTTCCAAAGTCAACACGGCTCAAGTCAGTAAAAATAAAGTCACTACTCATAGCATTGTGAGCTTCATTTAACAGCATCACTAACAGAGTGAGGAAGAACTCACATAGAGCAAAACAGGAAATAAAGGGCAAGGTGGGACTCCATTTCCTAATTCTTAGTAGTCCATACACAACTCTCCATACATTCCCCCACAACAGGCCTGTTATATACCAATTAAACCATACTCTGGCTAATTCTCTAACTCTCATTTTGCTGCAAAACTATTGACAGTTCATTACAGAAAGGGAAACCAAAGTTTGGAAAGACAAAGAGAAGGAAAAAGAGCTTTGCCCACCCTCCAAGGTTGCACTACAAAGAATAGATGGCACATTCCCAGTCCTAGCAGACACATGGCTTATAAAAATTATCCATATGAATTATTTCAGAACTTTAACGACTGGCTGCTATTGTTATAATTATTATGGAAACAATTTTACTGCCGTGGGTAAGTAACAGCAGTGGCCCCAAGTGCAACATCAAGAGGCAGCAAGACAAACTTGCCAACAGCGTGCAATGAGTAGAGCCACATCTCTGTACCAGACCAGAGATTCTGGTCCAGTATTTCCCATCCAGCTTGTTGCCCTTCTCTAGATATTTCCTGCACAAATACAGTAATCTGTCACTCACCTGAACAGTACTTTTCTTCTATTGATCAATTTATCATCTGTTTTTCTTCAGGGAATTATCAGCTAGTTGGGTAATTTGCAGTTACCTTTAGAAACAGGTAATCATCCCACCAATAGAGCAGAGGTGGCTTGAAAAAAGATGCAGCAAAAGGAATTAGTTTGGTCCTGAATGTGTGAATTAATGGTTTACTAGATCTGAATAAATCATCTGCTACTTCCCCATGTATGTTGTGGGAAAAGCTTCAGAGGTACCTAGAGGGCCAGATTCCTTCACAGTGGCAAAGACCACTAAGTAAACTACTTACAGTTGAAGGTCTGGGAAGTAGCAGAGGAAATGCTAAGGTGGGGTTACCACCTATGGTCAGCTGTATTCAAAACTTGGGAGAGTTCAGGAAGGTGCCTGCCATGTAGGTGTTCCAGGTTGCTGGGAGGTGAGGGAAGAACAAGAGGAACAAAAACACCTGTATGGTGTGTCCAGGCTTCATGAAGATCCTGATGCTCTCCTGCATCATTGAGAAACGTGGCAAGAATCAAGGAGCCAAACACCAAAGTGACAGGTTAATTGTCAGAGATAAGTGTTCACATGGACATGCCCATTTAAAATTAACGAGGCAGTTTTAATTTCTATAGCTCTTTAGAGAAGAGGTTGTAGAAAAGGACAGGGGCTCCTCAAAACAAAAAAAAGCCCAACAACAACAAAAAAAATCAAAACATTGTTTTGTCTTCTGAATGAGATCAGGTAAAGCAGGCAGAAATAGATATCTGCCCAGGAACAAGAAACTTCACTGAAGGTCTCAACAGACACAAGGAAAAAGTGCTGATCAGAGCTCACTGACATACAAAATGTGTGCAAGTCAAAATACCCACATCGTTCTTCTTTTACAGATAATTTAGTGCTTCTTGGGACCCTTCAAAGAGGAAAGCAGGAAAAAAAGTCAACAAAACAATCCAACAAAAACCCCTGCTGTCACAAACTCCTTAAAACACATCCCTTGCATGATGCAAGCTAACTATGATGAGCATGGCAGCAGTTGAATATCATCATAACCACACTGATCTCCCATGTAGCCAGGGTAACCAGGCTTCTTGGTGCTACTCACTGGAGGAACAGGACCTCTTCTTCCTCCTCAACAGTAAATTGATGCCTGCTGTTGGCGAAGCAATGGGCAACTTGCTAGGGGGTGAACCGGTGATTTTGCTCCATCCTGCTGTGCTGCACGGGAGAGCGATGCTTGTGTGTTTATATGAATTAAAGCTTCACTGCCTTGGACTGCTGCCGAAAATGAGAAAGATATTTCCATGCAATCTTTTAGACTAGCTTTCGTTTAATGTTTTTATTCTGTTTGATGACTTAAATCCAGTCTGTGATTTCATGTTCCTGGAGATATTGTAAAAATATAAAATAAAAAAGACAGGCCCTATCTCAAAGACTTTACAGTCTAAACACAAGTCAAAAAGAGAACAGATGAACAGGCAAAGTAGGGAACATGGCTGAGATTAACCAGGGATAAAATACAGAGGAGGAAGATGTAGGGATATAAGACTCAGCCTGATGAAACTCATACAAAAGTTGGAGAGAGATAAGAAGCTCCTCCAAAGGACGTGTTGAAGGCGATTAAAGAGGTAGGAGGAGAGGCAGGAAATGATAGCACCATGGAAGCCAATGTATGAGAAGGTTTCCAGAGGAGCAGCACCAATTGCCTCAATGAGGGCTGACAGGCCGAGACAAGAACTCAGGGAAAACAGTTGACCACATCCCTGCTACCCCTTTAAGCATTTTTTTGTGAAAGTTCAGGAGTGTCTGTTGCAGCAAACCATTGGAGGGAAAGGGGTTTCTGGTTTGGGGGTTTGGTTTTGTTTTTCTTTAACAAGGATAGGGTTTGAGAGATTCCCTAGAGCGTACTCTCTTTATAATCCTTTTGGGATTAAATAACTCCAGACACATTTCCTTGAGGGCTGGATCCCCTTTCAGTTTGGCAGGCTGGATAGGCAGCTGCAAAATCTCCCTGCAGAGGAGGGGATGTTAACTATCTCCCCGCCACAGATCGCGTGCCATGCTGGACGTCCTTTAGCCCAGGATCAACCTTTTACCCTCTAGACCAGCTATGATACACAAGGTGGCAGAGGGTGTGTGGTGCCATCTTTTGAAAAGGACAAGGCTTCAGAGGACTCTGGTGCATCCAGACATGTGGTCGGGGAGGGAATGGCCAACCGAGATGGGTTTCCAAATGCCAAGCTGAATGCTGCAGCCAGGGCTGCACCACAGAGGGTTGAGGAGGGAAGGGTGGAGCAGGCTGAAAGAGCAAGCAAAATCCTTTGTGTCGGTGAACACTTTCTTCTCTAATAAACATATTCATATATCCAGGACATCTACTATACTAAACCATGGGGAAAATGAGACTTGTTTTCCTGGTATGTGGAGAGAAAAGAGGAATCTCCTCCTCTGCTCCAATAAGACAAAGGACTTATGAGAACGTAAAGCCATATCATCTCATCAGATATGGAAGCTTACCCCAAACTGTCAATGTCCTGTTCAGGATGCTCTGCTGTATGGCACAAGTGCGGTCCGTTCCCACAGATTTCACAGCGTAACTCGTGATGAGTCAGTCTGTAGGGAGTGACTTGAAACCTGAACTTCCCTGGTTCAGAGGACACCAGATTTATTTCCTGGTTAAAAAAAACACCCTACTACTTGACTCAGTGAGGAGAAAGCCAGTCTAACCCAAGTAGAAACCTCCTCCATATAATTTTAGTCTTTCTATTAGCAGCTTTGTTTTATCCCTCCTTTCAAGAAGCTGAACGTTACAGCATGCCTCCTTACTTGGTTTCGGTGTTACATCTGTAGCTAATGATGAACCTGTCCAGTATCTGCTAAGGCAGATGTGACAAACCTGCAGTGGTGATACATTTCATTGTGCAAGGATGTTATGGGAAGTGGAGCAAGAAATCTCCTACTGAGACAATAGGAGAGAACTGGAAACCAGTTCTTGTGCTCCCTGAAAGTGATACCATGAGGGGAGTAACTGGTGTAATAATTTACACAAGTCACTAAACTTCATTAGTGGAAGATCAAGCAAACATTGTTAGAACCCTGCTTTTTGCTGGCTTTGCTTGGGGAACTCACAGCACTGGAAAACAACTGAGCAAAAGGCAAGTTTTTCTGGTCTGAACTGAAATGTCCGCACCACAAGGGGACACATCCTTCTTCTTGCTTAAGCTGAGCTCCCATGCAGTGCATGTGGGAACGCAGCTACCGCTGCTTTCCCTTTACTGCTGAGATGGGGAGAAGCATCTGCAAATTTATAAAAAGATGAAATTAGGGAAATAAATGTTTCAGTGATACCAGCCGTGCTGGTGAGGTGTCACATGCATGCGGCCCAGCAGATCAGTCATTTCCCTGGTGCTCTCCTCAGCATAGGAAGTCAGCAAATGCCCCATGCATCTGCAGCCGTGGGAGCTGTAGCTTCCTCCTCATCCAGCCGTGACAGCCCAAAAGGCCATGGCTCCTTCCCAGGGGAAGGTTTTTAGCAGCCCAGCTGATTTTGCTTGACATACATTTAGGGAGTGAGCACATTGAGCCAAGAGGGTGAAAGCCTTGGACAGGAGGCAGGATGGGCAGCACAGGGTGGTGCAGGTGGGCAATGCAGCCCCCACTGCACCCACAGAGGACAGATGCCCTCAGCGTGTGCAATCTCATTTTGTGCTTCAGGATGTTAGTGCTTGAGGACAGCAACAACTTGAGGCCACAGGGCTGATGTGCTGCCTTCCTGCAACAGAGTCCACCTCAGTCCTGCTTTGCGTTGCAGATTCTCTGCAAATAGCACGATCTTTATGTAAATGGCAGGTATATGTGTTTATTCTCTGTGGGCACAGAGTAAATCTAATTAAATCAGAAGGCTTCCAAAGTGCCATTAAGGCAAATTAGGGAAACATATTAAGTTACACTCCTGTCATTTTCCTGTGGTTTTGGCCTCCCCATCTGAGGGACAGGAATTTAGAGCAGATAAACTGATGGAAATTTCCTCAGTCTCCAAGGAAAGATGGGAGAATGAGTGGTCTGTTCATATTTTCCCATAAGTATCACAGTAGCAGTCTGTGAGGGAAGGGTTTATTTTAGGAAGAGCTATTTTGAAAGCTAAAGTGTCACATCCTGGCTGGCTCTTTTCATGGTGTTACTATAATCATCCGGTTATGACAAGCTTAATGCAGAAAAAGCAACTTTTTTTTTTCTTTCTTTTTTTAGGAAAAGAAATAATGTAACTGGCATATTTTTGGACAGAGGCTGCAATTTTGTTTCTTTTTCAGTATTCTTTTTACTCTTCCTCGTCATCTAACCCTATTTATAAGGTGCCAGACGTTTAATCTAGGAACTGCCTATCCTTTCTGATGTAGAAGTCCATGCTGGCAGCTCTGCCTAGCCCCGCACGCTTGGGAGGTTTTTCAGAGTCTAGCACAGCAAGCTCTTTTCTGGCTGGCAGATGCTCTCATCCAGCTGTGGCTGGAGGTAGGAAACCATGGCTGATGAGAACCACCATCTCCACTGAGGAAACCATGGATGATGAGCACTCACCGTGTCCACCATCTGAGTTGGCGTGCTTCAGTGTTAAACAGATGCAACCAAAGATGGAAATCATCTCGCAGGTACCTGTTGCCACGTTAAGAGCAAGCCAGCTCTCCTCAGGGTGATACAACTAAATGGGCAGCAGTCTTGCTGATGGGTCTGAGCTGGAGGAGCCAAGTCTCAGCTTAGCAGGTATGAGAGCTGAGGGGCAACCAGGCTGGCTGGTCCTGCTGGTACTATACACAGCAGCGGTCAGGTCTTACACCTCCCACCTCTGCTCTGCTCTCCAGGCTGGATTCCAGCTGAAGGCCCAGGTAGCTCGGAGCAGGACCAAAAGACTGGGTACTTGTATAAAATAAAATCATTTTCGCAGCTGGAGTCGAAGCACAGTAGCTCCTTCCGACTTAAACTGCATTTTCTGTGGGACAGACAGACAAACAAGACAAACACAGGCTGCACCTTCCCTTTTGCCAAAGTAGCTCCTGCTTTGAATTCAAAGGGCATGAGTAGGAAATTGATATACTTTCTAATTTATTGGAGGGAAGATAACTCTCAGAAAACCAAGGAGACTGCTCTCAATTTATGGGAAGCAAATGCTTTTAAACAGTGAATGAGTGAATGTTGAAAGAGTCCTGCCTATAGAGCTACATACATTTAATATTCAGAAGTCTCACAGGAGATGCTAAAGTGCCCTCAGCTCAGAAAATTAATAAAATATTATCTCATGAGTGAACTTCAAAAGCTTTGGCAGTTCCATTCATTCCACTTCAGATAAGCAGCCAAAATATTGCAATATCCTGCTAACCTGATGTGAAACATCCAGTTCTCCTTGGCCAGTAACGTTAAGCTGGAAATGTGTGAACAATCTTTATTATTAAATATTTAGCCATTTCATCTGCTCTGTTGTGCCTCCCTATGCCTGG
>NW_010202947.1:77642-86740 GCF_000695765.1 Mesitornis unicolor | reverse complement strand
TCCTGCTTCTCGAGGTGGATCTATGCCCAGTCTACAGGGCTTTGATGCAATAGCAAGTGCCTGAAGATGCAGGTTTTAAAGACTGCTTTTGGCAAACCTTGCAGCTCTGTACTTAGGGGGTGATCTGTCCAGAGATCTCCCTTTCTGAGGCAGGAAAACCCTATTTGGCTGGTGGGTAAAATGGCCAAGTCTGCAAAAGACGCAGCAAGAGGACAGCATCTGAGGAGAGGACGTTTTAGACAGATCCTAGACTGTGGTGGCTTTGAGCTCACCTGATCTCCCAGCAAACTATATCATACCAGCCACCTCAGGAGCAGCCTGGACAGGCTTGGATCTGGGCTCTTAGTTATTTCCCTCTCCCTGCAAAGTCCTGTTTTTCCTTTTGTTTTCCTCAGACTCTTCCTGCCACAACAAATGGCCAGTGATGTTAGAATGTAAGTCACTGGTATGGGCTGAACCTGTTTATTTTGAGCCATTAGGCGTCCCTGCCTTTTCTCCAAAGGCAGGAGGAGGAGAAAGGAGGTCTCAGGCCAACGCATGCCAACATGTTGGCTTCGTGCTCCACAGCACTGAGGCCTGGCACTTGCTGAGGATGCAGGTGGGGGGCCTAACACTGAGATCTCAAATTAACCTGGGAGTCAAAATGTATAAAAGTTTCCCTATTACATCTTCCCTGCTGCAACAGCAACTCACCCAGCCAGAAAAGGGGTGGCACATCTCAACACCCCGCCTATGTGAGGCATCACCAGTGAATGATGTTTTGGCACCTCGGTGTTACTCCGGCAGTGTAATCCAGGACTGAGATCCAGTGCTCCTCATCTCCTCTTTGTCACTTCCTGGATGTGACTTCTCCAGGAGCCCTCAGCAAATATTAAGGATAGCTACCTCTCTCCACTTCCTGGTAGAAGAGAAGACAATCTTAAATAGTGTTGATTAAATTCCCATAATTTCCCCTGTCCATGACTGGATGCTTAGCCACCAGTTCAACAAGAGACAATAACAGCCAAGAGCCAGCATCATCTCAGGGCTGTCTGGTTATCCACATGGCATCAGTTGTCTCTGCTATCCCAGATATTTACTTCAGCCCAAACTGACACTCTTATCAGACAGAACAAAAATTAAATCCCTGCGGCATTTGATTCTTCTCTCATCCCTGCTGTCGGTCCCTCCGCATGAGGAAGGGAGCCCAGGGGAAGCTTTATTAGTCTGTCGATGAACAAAAAATGATAGCGCTTGCAGGACTGTCAATCCAGCACAAGTAATGAGTTAAATAGATATATACTTATATTTAATTTTCAATTCATCAGTAATTCCCGACAGATGGAATCCTTGCATTTCAGGTCAACTTGACATCATCAGCACTCAAAGGTCCAAGTGAGCATTGCTAAATTTAATGAGCTGCAGTAACAATGTCTCCACATTATTGGACTAATTACTAGCTTCTGAAAAGAAAAGAAAAAAAGGAGAGGGGGAGGAAAAAAAAGAAAATCCTCTAAACAGATGAAACTTTAATTAACAGCATTTTGAGATGTTACTTATTACAGAGCAAATGCCACTTCAGAGTGAAAATAGTCTCTAGGTGGATAATAGATCTAATGAAAGGTACAGTAGTCAATTTAGTACTAACTTGCTTCATATGTATGGCTTTAAGCCTTCAGAATAACCAGACTTCATGGCAACAGCCAGTGCACGTCGCTGCTCGTGATGCAGAGGCTCTGTTTCCACAGACACTCTGGAAGGGATTGGGCACAAGGGCAGCCTCCTGCAGCTGGATCCCATCTATCGAAGCAAACTACAGAGCATGGTCACTTCAGCTGGTGGCCAGCGAAGCAAAGGCCTGGCAACTGGAGTGGCTTGCATTGAATTTCCCATGCAAGATTTTTACATTAAAAAGTAATTGTTTTCATTAAAAGTAGCAGCTACCATCTTGGACTTCCAGGTTGAAAGTACATGTTTCATTGAAGCCAATGGAAATGTTGCACACTAAACCTGTGGAACTAATAACAGAGTGTAGCCTCAAATGAATGAAGCAAATCTGAGGCTAATTTCTTCTAATTAACTTTCAGCAACTTTTGCTTCTCTCTCTCATACACACACTCTCAGACACAGAAAAAAAAATAAATCATAGCCTTCAAGCTAGTCAAAATATTTTTCCTGTGAACTGAGAAGGAAGAAAAGGAAGAGGTTTGTTGCTGTTTCTATTTTCAAATACTGAGCATGTCTCAGATCTGCTGTGATGAAGGGCCATGTCAAATAGGCTACATCAGGTAACAGCAGGCTGCAAAAAACCTCCCCTTATCCTGCAGAGACCTTCATGAATCTATTCATACCTTGTCCACTTCACAGGCTGGCATAACCACCTTCATAAACCCCACTGATGTGAACTGTGACCACACCAGCCCAGAGAAGGCTGGCACCTCCCTGCAATAAACTCAGATGATCCCATTAGTGCAAATCACACTGGTTTGCACTGGGAGAGCTTAGCTGACACAATATTTACGTGCATTTAGGTGCGTTCCCCAGACAGGGGCCTACAGAGTGAAATTCAGTGCTCGCTGCCATCCAGTGCGATCTTGCAGGATTCACCCAGCCAGCCACTGCCCCCCAGGCAGGAGACGGGGGGATAAAACTTGGCATCGTCTGGCTGTGTAGAATGCCCCGTGCTGCGAATTGAGCTTGAATATTGCTTGGAGGTGGGGGAGGGGGGAGAAGGGGGAGACATCACATTTGTTTAGGCATAAGGCCCCATCTCAATTTTCTCCTTGGTTTTCTTCCCACTCCTGCCCCAGTAGGGCCATTATCTTCCACTTCAGAATTAACACTTTTGCCAGCAGAACATAAAGGTGACAGCAGAGGAAATGTGCATCCTCTGCCCTAAGAGCATTTTCTGCCCTGATACAGGACCTTAATTGAAGCCATTTGGGAACAAAACAGCAAGTGCTCTGCTGCCAGTATATGGAAACACAGGGGGCTCCGCGAATCCTTAATTTCCAGGATGCTGCCAAGGCACAGCCTGACAGAGTGGAGGAGAGTGAGCTCCACAGTCCCAGACTCAGCAGGGACCCAGCAGAGCTCTTCTGCTCACCTTCAGCGTTACCTCAGGGAGCTCTAGCCATGCATCACAGCATCTCACCTTGGCTTTTTCCCTGCATAGGTCCAGAGCAGCACATATTACATGCCAGTAAACCAGATCAGGAAAAATTCTGTGCTTTGGTAAGGACCCAAGACGACACCTACAACCGGGCTAGTCAGAATCCAGGAATTTAATAGTTTAATATTGAGAGTTCACTTTACCATCACCTCTTCTACCTCCTCCCTCAAACTGCAACACTTAAAAAAAAAAAAGAGGCAGCAGCTAAGAGGCTGGTGGCTATGTTTAGCTGGAACAGGATTTGAGATTTTGAGGGAAAACCCCTGGCTGCAAAGCACCTGGCTGATGCAACTTGAAGAAGAAATAGGCTTCTCCTTATCAGGAGAGGGATCCTGACATCAGTGGGTATTTGGCTGTTCAGTTACTGAGAAGCAGAAGATCACAGGACCCACAGACCAAGGTGTAAAACAGAGGAATATACTGCAAAGCGTGCCTGTGTCACAGGGGGTGACTTGTTGATGGCTTCCGTACTGCTGAGATGCACTCAACTCATAGCTGTACAGTGGCCCTTACGGCCATCTCCCTGCATAAGCCTCCAAAATAATTCCTTGATCGGTCCTAGTCCACTGAAGCTATGATTTTCCCCATAACAACAAAAAGATGATGGCCACCACTTAGCCACATGTGACTGAGTCCTGCTCCCATGTCCAGCCCAAGCTGCTCACCCAAGCCATCCCAACCCAGGTTTGACACATGAACCCAAGATCTCCTTAGCCATCTGGCTCAGGGGCTTTTGTGAGGCTTCATGCCAGTGCTGTCACCTATGTGGGAGTTGGTTCCTCTTCCAGCCATTGCAGTCTCTTCCAACGCCCTTCACTTTTGCCCATGACTTTTAGGACACCCTGACCACCGGAGTAGAAGTCTGCAAGGCTGCCTGTGAGCTGCAAGCAGCTGGCAGGTTTCCAGGCTTGTGGTTGCCATCTTTTGTTACTGGAAATACCCTAATTAGTTCCTAATGTACTTCATGAACCTGACAGCCATCCACCTTATCCCACTTCTGTTGGCTTCTTCAAGGCTGGTTTTTTTATTAACTGCCAATCGCAGACTTGCAAACACTTTTCCCAACATGGTACTCCTTGCTCTGCTCACAGCTGAATATAGTCTGTGAAGACACTACACAGATGGTGGGTTTGGCTTGACAGCAGGGCACAGTGCTGGTATCTCCTACGGCTGTTCGATGAGACCAAGCAAGTGCATCTACACCAGCAGTTCCCTTTCCCTGCCCAAGACCTGGGGGAGGCAGGAGGCCCTGGATGAGCAGAGCTGTGAGGTCCCTCAAAACACCTGCTCAGGCCCTTCACCTCTGAGGCACCTTCTCTACAAAGAGAGGAGGTCAGAACTCACCTGGGAGGATCACTTAGCCAAGTAGGCAGATCTGTGTTACAGCAGGTATAAGCAGAGGCACTACCAAAATAACCAGACAGAGTTCAAGCCCTAGGACAATTAAGAGTCTTGTACAACAGAAATATCCTAACTTGCAACTTTCTTCTGCTTCTTTCTTCACTTACTACACACAGATACAGACTTCTCACAGCACAGAAGAGCCACATATGACCATCCTCCTCATATTCTCTCTCACGATGCTTAAAAACAAATAAATTTACAAATTACTCTCCGTCACCAAAGGATGAGAGAGAAAGATCCCAGGTGCAAAGCATTCCTCTCAACCCTCTGGTATCCCTGAGGCAAAGCCCTGCAACCTGGATGTGAGCTTCAGCAGCTGTTTGCAAAATTTCCCCCTGGGCCCAGGTTCGCGTTTCAGGCATCTCTCGGAGGCTGCAGGTCTGAGACATGTTTGATTCTTGTCTAGGTAGCTCTTACCCCTGATTTGCTATGAAGAAGAGTTGGAAGAAAGATGGATCAAACATGATGTTGACAAAGGAGGTGCCTGTACCTTGATTTACTTCAAATCCTTGAAAGCCTGTTATTGAATGTAAAAGAGGAATTAAAAAAAAAAACAAAAACAGTAATAAAAAAGCAACTAATGGATCCCATTTTTATGGCCAAAAATAGAGGCACTGGAAGGCAGGCTTTTTAATGGCTATCATTCCTCCTGTGTTACTTGAAGATCCCCTTGTAAACAGGAATCCTGGGTCTGTTTTGCCATCTGTTCCCTCCACTCCTGCCTAGGAATCCTAAAAGGGTATTTATTGTATATGCAGGTTCAGTGAGGCCCACTTACTATAAACAAATACTGCATGAAATATGGTGGGGCCTGCTCTTTCTACAGTGCCTGTATTTATGGGGAAACAGTATAAAAACAAATATGTAATCTGGAAATAAACCTGTTAAACGAATAAAAAGTCCTACAGAGCAAAACATAATGATTAGCAGAGCCATTCAGTGAAAGACCCTGTTAAGGGAACACATCTGCTGTCATCCACTTTGCAACAGTGCTTTTCCCCCCTGATAAAAATCCATCTAAAAGCAGCCATCAGGAAATCATGGGGGAGGGGAAGGGAGAGAAGGAGGAGATGGATGATACAACCTAAGAGCTACGAGGCCAACCATGACACTTTTGCCGATTCCTGAAATGCCTCTTGAGCCCTGCACCCTGCTGTCCACCAAATATAATCTATGATATTTACAGCCTGTGCTAGGTAGAGATTACAGTCACTCAGCTGAAGGAAAAAAAAAAAGGGAACAAAAAGTAATAAAAAGGAAAAAAAAAGAAGGATCTGCAAAGCAATTGAAGGCCAGCGCGGTGTGCAGAACAAAGATTCAAATAAGGAACCTGAAGTGCAACATGTTTGTGCACACATGCATAGAAAATAATATTTTGCTTTCAACCAATTGCACACAGCCTAAACACAAGCTATATAGAAGAGCAGCGCAAGACAAATCTTATATGGAAATGCAACTCAATCATGAACTCTGATTGCCATCGCCACTTGTGTGCAATATCACTATTCAAATGCAGGAAGTGCTATTCTAGCTACCTGTTCCAATTAACTCTATATTTACAGACCTCGAGTAAAATCACAACCTGCTCCGCACCCACTCCACCCCACCCACACAGGCACAGCCAGCTACAGATGGGTGAGTAACCACAGTTGTTGTCACCCTCTCTCCCCATGATCTACATGTGCTCCAAGATGTTCTGGGTATTTCCTATCTCAGTTTCTGCTTTCCACTGTGGGTTGCCTGACCTTCCCTGTGGAGCCAGTTATTAATACTCCAGTTTCTACCGACACACAAACAGAGTAGGTACAAGCTGATGCAACTCTGGAAAGTGCTGTACCAAACACTGATGCAAGCCCCCTGAGAGCCATGATTGCTCCCCTGGAGTATGTGGGACGAGGATGCCTTGCTTGCTTTCAGCTTGACTCTTGCTTTTGCCTTTGCCTGCCAGCACAAAAACTGACAAAACCCACATCTTCTCCTGCAGCCTGCAAAACCTCTGGTTTTACCTTCCTGCTAACTATTCAGCAGAAGCATTGCTCAGACAATGTGCTTTTCCTTCGTCACACGTGTGACTTTGTGGTCAAACTGAAGTGCATTGCCTTGGCTGTGTTTTTAGCATTGGGATTGTTTCCACTTCATACCCATTAATCAAAGTAAAGCAATAAAGCCTTCACCTTCTTAGCAAGGAAGACAAGGCCTGAGCGTCAACTGGAGAACTGAACAGCAGACAACAGGCTCCCTTTCCCTGCCCAAAGCATGGAGTAAGGCATCACATAGCATAATTTGAGTAATAATTGGCAAAACAGGCATGATAATTTGCTTGAACGTGCACTGCGATGCTGACGTACTGTTTGCAAATTATTAAGCAGCATAGACTTGCTGCCTTCTGTGTATGCAAGATATACGTAAAAGCTTAATGGATTTATGTCACTACAGTTACTACTACTGCTCACTGACACACTTTAGTATTTTTATTGCTTTTTTATAGCTGACATGATTCTGATGGTATGTAATTAAATATTTTACAAAGATAGGGTCTGATCCGACAACCTTTATGCACATGAATAATCTCATTATGTTCAATGCCTCTACTCATGTACTCAAAGCAGGCAAGACTTGGTTCCTACTGCTACCAAAGTAATTTTTTTTCCCCTTCTGTATTCCCCTTTTGGGATTTTGACGGAATTAATAGTGAAAAAAAAGGACTCTTAAAACTGCCTCACATTTATTTTGTGTATTGAAACCTTCACCTAGGATTTAAAGAAACTACAAGAACACCGTTGTGGCAGTTATGCTTGGCTGGGGATGGAAAGAAGTAAGAGTTTGTGTTTTGTCACAGACTGAAAGACATACTGCTTTTTTGCCAGTCTATATCTCAGTGTGGTTTCCTGAGACTGATTAAGGGCTTGAAGAGGGGATTTTTTTTCAAGAATTCATGACTCACTTTAAAAAGTGCTGTATTTCAGGCATGAGGGGGATTGCCCAAATGGGTTTTTTTTGTATTACCTGCAAAATATGTCACAGTCATATGCTTCCTTCAAACTGATACGCATGCAAAATGCTCATGAGCCAGTGTCTTACAGGCTGCGCACATCCTGTTCCCCATTGACCCAACACATCTACATGTTCACAGGAATGTTTTGCTGTGCTCCAGCAAGAGGCAAGACTGACCCAAAGCTAGGTCAGGGGCTGAAGATCTTCCTTACAAAGCATGGTTTGGGGTTGACCAAAACCAGCTTTTCAAGTTTTGATTCAGATCTGAGCCTGCAGGCAGACTTGTCCTAGGTGTGTTTCAGTCCTGGCATCTGGTGAAACCCATTTTTCTTGCCCAGAATATCCCAAAACAGCTGGGCAGGAGGGAAAAAAAAGGCATAGGTGGATCTTTGGATCTGAGTTTTAGTTTTGGATTCATTTAAAATAAATATTTTTAAACCATTGCAGTCATCCTTCTCCAGAAGCAAAGCACAGACAAACAGAGAGGGCATCTGGGCCACTGTGAATCCCTAAATAAAAACTTGCATCACGTTGCAATGCCTCTGCAGTGAATGAAGGTATTTTTCTGGCTTTTCCCCATCAGGGAATGCAGGAAGGCTCTGAGCACAGCTAGCAACTTTCTAAGGGACACACACACTCCCTTATTATTTTACTACCTCTTTGATCCCTGAAAAAGTCCATCTCCCATCTTCAGGCAAAAAGGGAACCAAATATGAGTTTCTGGAAACAAATAGGCCTTTTAAATTAAAGCCTACTAAGTTATTAGCTTGGTATGAAAACCAATATATTGCGCAGTTGCACTTAATCTGTGCCTGGGAAGCATTAAACTTGATGACAGCACTGCCCAAGCAGGAGGAGGAGAGCTGTCTGGCTTCTGTGGGGCTCTGCCATACCAGTAACTTTGCCTCTGTCTAAACTGTAAGCCACTTCATGAGGTGAAGCCTTTTCAGCACACAAAGTGGAGAAGAGCTTTGGTGCCTGGGCAGGGATAGAATGGCCTCTCCCAGTGCTGTTTCCTGAGTGGGGTCACACCACAGGCTAATCCCATTACCTTTCAGCTGCTGCACCCTTTGCAGTGATTTACTGTTGCACCGCAGAGAGGTGCTTTGAAAAATCAAGTCCAACTTAAATCTGAACTCTGCACAAGCAATCACAAATTTGTTTCAAGACCCAAACTGAAAGGAAAAGAACAAAAAGTCACTTATAAATGATCTGATCCAGCAGCCCTGACCTGCCAGCCATACAGTAAGGGAGCATTATTGGAGTTTCCTCCTCTGGAGATATTCAAAACCTGCCTGGATGGAACCTGCTTTGGCAGGGGGGTTGGACTAGATGATCTTCAGAGGTCCCTTCCAACCCCTACCACTCTGTGGTCCGGTGATTACCCTGCCCCAGCAGCTAAGCCCAGCTCCTTTTGAGACTCATCAGTGTAGCATACTTGGGCTCTCCTCCTCCATCATCAACTGTTTTTCCAGGATCTGTTTCGAAAAAGCTAAGTCTACCAGTCACCTTCTAGCTTGCCTGTCTTTATATTTTGGTCAGTGTAGGG
>NW_010202947.1:72015-77620 GCF_000695765.1 Mesitornis unicolor | reverse complement strand
CCCTCCCCTCTGGATGGAGCACAGGTTTGGGCTTCAAGCCTGTTTCCCTTGGCCTGACACGTGGCTGCCAAGTTGCTGTCAGGGACAAAGTCAAGAGCACTAAAATGGCAGGAGAAAGCTGATCCCACATGACACATATGGGAAAGGCAACACACACCAAGGCCTCTGGAAAACAGACTCTCTCCTGGCTTCCCAGCCATGTGCAAATTTATGAGGTTTGAATGAAACTCAGCTAAAGAGCCTGGGCCAACAACTGCTTATCCAAAATGAACTTAATTGCTGGACTTTTGTCCATTTAAGAGTCCACGCTGCATAGGTTAAGCTCTGTCAGTATCTGAAATACCTCAAATAACATTAACCATTCTGTTGGCACCGCAATGCAAGATGAACTTTAAAAAAAAATCTTTTAAAAACACGCAGATCAAGACACTACCATGACCCCAGCACATGGATGTGTTACAGCCCTTCAATAAGTCAAAGGCAGCACTTAAGAGAAGTGGAAGTGGGTAGTTAAGTGAGAGACAAGGTTTACTTGCCCACATGCACCTATGAACATGAACATATGGATTTCTTTACATCTTGACCCCAGAGAACGGGCATAAAACTTGAAAATTGCCACCTGGTTTCTGCAGTTATTTTTCCATTTAGGGATTAAACAACATCTAAACCCATGTGCATGTATTTTTCTGTTGCAAATAGGCAGCTCAGACAATTGCAAAGCAAGGAGATGGGTGTGAGAAAGAGGATTTATAGTGACCCAGGGAAAAAAAAAATGAAGGGATGAGTCCAGGCCTGCCAAACAGCTGGTTAAACTTCAGAGCTCAGTTTAAGGCTGTTCTGAGGTTTGTCTACCGACAGCAGAAAAAACACCTTCTCCTCTGCCTGCCTTTCTTTTTGCACTGCTCCCCCAACACCAACATGCTGGAAGGTGTTCCATGCAGCAAGATCAAGACTCGTCTCCTCACCTGAGTGAAAAAGCGTGTTTTTAAACATTGTTTTCCGAGACCAGCACAGGGGTCTGGTCAGATGAGTGCTCAAATGCTTTTCATGTGTTACCACTCCTTCCTTCAGCTGTTACTGGCTACTCCCTTCCCCCTGGGCCTGTACACACTGCTAACCCATCGTGGTGCAACCTGCGGTGGGGTTGTTGAGCCCACCTCGGCACAGCGCCAACCCAGCACTGCCTTCGTCTTGGCTGGAGTCCCGAGAAGAGACTGCAAGAACTATTAATCATAAACCCTGCTGATTAAATCCATCTAGCTGTTTCACTCAACTACAACCAGGGGCGAAGGCTGTCCTGCAAACAGCTCTGTCCTGCGATCCAGCTTGCCCAGCTGTGCACACAAAGCCAAGGGAAGAACTGCATCTCTATCGATGTTGAATTTGCTGCTGGTCCTGGCTTTTCCACCTGCATGCCACCATAGTCTGACATTGTCAAATGTGAGATTTGTCAGTATTACATGAAAAGCTGAAAATGTCCACCAAGCCCTGAAGGAGCCCATTAAATCCTTCACTGAACATTTGCAGGGGTCATTAAGGAAGGATGGACCTTGTTCCCGTGCTGTGGACTCTCTGTTTCCCACCCTGGGAAAGGGGCATGCTAGGATCTCGACCACAAGCCCAGAGCTGTTCAGAAAATGGAAAACAAAGATCTCTCAAACATTTCTTTGTTTCTATTCATAACCACAATTTCATTTGCATTGATGTTTCCTGACCAATTCTCTCCTCAAAGTAATTGATGGGGAAAAGATCAAGAGATGTAATTAAAAGAGAAACAAACAGAAAACAAAGGGAAGAGGGTAAATGGGCATGAGACTTCGGGTCAGGAAAGGAAGAGGAGCAGGTGGTGAAACTGATGAGGGAGATTTAATGAACTGCAATTGACTTCGAATAACAAAGGAGGAGGAATCTAATCCTACCATTGGATCTGTACACATATGGACTTACCATAACAAATGGTAATCAATCCATCAGCCTTAAATTAAAGATAAGGTGGGCAGGAAAGAAAGGACACAGTTTATTCGCTCCTCCTCGCTCCCCTGCCATCAAACTAAATCTGCTTGTGTGTCCATGTCTGTGTTGTCAGAGTTAGTGGCTGTCATCTCCCCCTTCACAACCAAAGCAGTCGCCTTCACACACCTGACCATACCACTCCAGGCAGGTCTCTTCGGAGGCTGCCCCAGGAATTTAGGGGCCTGGTTACCCTGATTCTGCAGCATCTTTCCCTCAACAGTGATTGAGGCTCAGCAGCCTCAGAAATACGGTTGTAGGACTCTGCGTGTAAATACCCGCTGAGCTTTAATCAAATGCACATCACAGATAGTCCTGCCTGACAGAAAGCAGAGTCGCCAGTCTGCAGACCTGCCAAGAACAGCCTCATCTGTGATACAAGTGTTTTTCCTCCTCTGTATCATTTTGGCCCTTACTTTCTCATTCTAGGACAAGCTGAAGAAATATTCTGAGTTTTATGTGGTTTATTTATGTTTCAAGCTGAAGGCAAGTTCAGTAGATTTTCTAAATATATACCCAGGTTTTATGAATTCTCATTAAGTTTTCTAGGATAAAGTTTCTATTTTAAGGCCCAGATCCTCCAAAGAGAGCTGCAAGGTTGGACATCCCTTTCCCATACATTTGGCCAAGAATGGTTGTGTACTTAGTTTTTGCAGAGTTTGCCCTAGTGTTTAGGCCTGGCAGGCAGTTTCTCCCAAAGAACATGCTTCTAACCTGGTATCTCTCAGGCTGGTAACTAACACTTATTTCTCCTTGACCAGTAGGCAGAAAATACATGAGCAGTTCATGAAGATCACTATTGACATACATTTAAAAGAGTGAAAGCTTGAGACTTACAGGGTAGCACCAGGAGCTAGGGAATACAGTTTTCTGTTTCTGCCATAACCTTCCGATGTGATTTCCCAGCATGACCCATATTTCAGTATATTCCAGTTATTCCAGGAGAATACTACCAGCCAGGCTGGGAGAAGTTGTGCAGACACCCGAGGCGGGGGCTATATGGGGCTGCAGTTTGGAACAGGTGTTGGATGCCCTGGAGAGGCTGGGTCTGGCAAAGGGGGACAAGGAGGGCTTCCCATCCAGAGGTGTTTCTACCACACCTACTATTTGAACAAAGCATTTGCCAGTTAAAATTATTCAAACAGATCTCCTGTATCCTGAGGAAAGGGCACGGTAGTGACAGATGGACAAGGACACACTGTTGTGCCCTGCCACATCAAATCAAGAAAGGGGGAAGAGCAGGGAAAACAGATATTTTTAAAATTGCCACCAAAGTTAAATTCTTCACCCTATTTATAACTCTGCAAGAGGAGCAGGAGGGACACGACCCAAGCATAAGCTTAAACACTATGTTTCCCATTTCCCTGCTTGCTCCGGTCCCCTTAACCTGTGCATCAACACCCGGGTGTTCCAGCTTCATAGCAGCTAAGGAGCCCCCACCAGAAGCACCACTGGGGTTGCCAGAGCAGAGAGGAGCATCCCTTGCCCTGGGCACGTGGCACAGCAGCAGGGACCTGCCAGCCTGAGCAGGTCCTCCGTGCTGAGCTATTCCTACCTGGCCATCAGGAGAGGGATTCGGCATGTTGGATGGGAATCGCGGGAATGTGGGATGCTGTAGGCACATGCCAAGGAAGTACAGTCAAATGCTTGGCAAGTGCTAACCCACAGCACTGCAGTATCTGGTCTCTGACTTTGCTTCTTCCAACTTCCACATCCCCAATGGCATTGCACCCAGAACATGAATTTGCACCACATGGGTGTTTTCGCTGCTTTTTGGGTATTGGGTCGGCTGACCAGGAGCTGAGATGGCACATCTCATCATCCCCTTTCAGCAGGGCACATGGAGGGCTGCCTGTCCTGCCTCCAGGCTAGCTGGGGCTGGGCTCAGCTCCACAGCCTGCTGCACCCAGATCTCATTACGCCTCCACCAAAGAGGACAGTTCCCCTCGACCCGCTGAAACGTGACCACAGAGTTCCCCCAGAGGTATCCTTTATCACCACTGGCCCTTGAGAAGACATTTTCCAGTGAGAGCGCAGTGTGGTATCACTCACCTGCTTCCACGGAAGCAGACGCCGGGGTTTCTGGAGGAAACGTCTCACCGCACACACGTGTTAGCAAGTCACCACCTCATGGCCCTCCACTTCCTTCTGTTGGTAACTTCAATTTTACTCAAACTTTTTGCTAAAGAGCTTCTTCTTTTACTTATTGTTCACTAGGGGCCTGAAGCAAAGCACATCAACGGCAGAGGAGGAGGGAGTAGGTCGAAGTGGAGCTCTCTCAGTCTTGCAGTTTTGTGACCTCTCTCATCTTCTTTTCACCTACAAAAATCTGGCTGCTTGCCACAGAATAATATAGCAATGGAGGAAAGAGAGGAAGAAGGCTTAACTTTTATTTATTTTAGTGCGATCATTAGGATTATGTCAGGGAGAAGAAGCATTAATACATAATCTTTTCCCTGTGCTATACAACACTGGCTGCTTTTAATTTAGAATTAAATTGAAACACTCACTCAGAGCAGCTTTGAACAGCAGCCAAGGCCTTCTCTTGCATTGTGTGAGCAGCTGGGTAGCCTTTCCACTCTCTTTTTTCGGTCTACGGTGCCTTTTTTTAGACCTGCACCGAAGGTCGGTCACTGAAGGTACTTGTCGCCCTTCCACAAGTTCTAAGGGTCCCCGTGGCTTGGAGCTGGCACAGGTGAAGGGGGAGCCCCCCCACTGAAGCATATGAGTGCAGCCCCAAGCAGACAAAACCTCAGCAAACAAAGCTCCACAGCTACAACTATTTTGCAAATTAAAGCGAGCAGGGACATACTAAAAAGCACATCAAAACACACATTTTTTAAAAATGCTAAATAGCAGTGATTTTATTGTTTTTCTTGACAACGCACTTTATTTTGTACGCTTTGTCGCACACGATGAGGCAAGTTCACACAGGGAGAAGGCGATCTGGAGGTATAAACAGGACAGACAAGGCTGGGTGGGGTAAAGTCAAATTTAGTTAAGCGAACTGGTCATCCTGTTTTGTTCATGTGACAAGCTTCCTCCAGACGGTTCTCACTAAGCCAATGAGAAAGGTGCCTCGGTCTCCAATTTAATCTATATAAATACTAGGTTTTGTCTGGCTAAAGAATCCACTGCCGACTCAAGCTTTTTCCTTAATTATTGGTATTCACTCAAAGAAAGGGTAAGTTTAAAGGAAAGGAAAAAAAAGAAGGGATTGCCACCCTTTCAGTGCTGCTGTGAAGGGAGCTCTTCTTATCACAACAGGTGCAAAGGCCACTCACAAAAACAGAAGCAGTTCGATGCTGAAAGGCTAAGAAATTACTTATTCTCTTTGTCAGCTGCTCACACAAGCAGGGTAAAGGCTACATGGAAGGAAAGAGGGTAGAAAGAGAGGGTAGAAAGAAAGAAAGAGAGAAAAAGAAAGAGAGAAAGAAAGAAAGAAAGAAAGAAAGAGGGAAAGAAAGACAAAGCGCACACAAGCCAACAGGTTCACAGAAGAATTTGGGAGATATATTGACCTTAAAAAAAAATTAAAAATAAATTAAAAAAAGAAAAATAAAAAAGAGAAAGCAGAAGCGAAACTACATCCCCA
>NW_010202947.1:56751-71868 GCF_000695765.1 Mesitornis unicolor | reverse complement strand
AGCAGCACCAGCAGGGACTGAGGAAATGCTAACAGTCTACCACGCCAGTTGAATGGGGAGGGGAACAATGCGGGCTGAAAGCGCAGCATTCCTGGCCCTGCACCTCCACAGAAAGGGGCTGTGCTGGTCTTTCTGATAGCTCCCTCTAATTACACTTTCTTGTGTATGGCAATTCATGGCCAGCTCAGAGAATGTTCCCTGTTGGAAGGGTGACTTGTATACCACACCTACAGAGTCAACGTATATGGGAGAAAAAAATACTAAAAAAAAAAAGAAGAAAACTCCTCTGATGAAGAGCCTACAATTGCAGGATTCTGTTTTCCCTTGGGTTCTTAGCTGGGGTTTTTTTCCTCCACCCTTCTCCTTTTAAGATAAGGGATGAGAAGTAAGCGAAACTAGAATTTCATTTTATAACACTCCTCCGTTAATCCCTAGATCTCTCTCAAATGCTGCATAAATTTCACCCTCTCTTCACAGAGCTCGAGGTTGTTTTACATCTGGTGCATCTTATTTTCTAAGGACGATGGTTCTGTTTATTTTAACCAGGCCTGGAATGATGTGCAAACCAGCCATGCTTCTTAGATGCTGATTATTCCCAGAACCAGATGGTCAAAACTTCCCCTTTTAAGAGAGCTGACTCAAAGCCATAAAAGAAAACACCAAAAATGAAAACAATCATCAACAACAATATCAGAAACCACTGTGTGGTAGAAAAAAAAATATTTCAATGTTGGCACTATGAGAGAGAAAAAAAACTCAGAAAAAGAGAGTGTTTGGTTTCCAGACCCTGGAGGTCCAGCATGCAAAGAAGGGAATTCGCTCATCGGGGAGTTTCCACGAGCGGCAAGCTAACAGGAGGAATTCCCTAGCTTAAATACGACAGATGTCCATACCTCTGCTACCCAGAAGCAGTAAAAACCACCTGTGGATATTCTGACTGCCCTGCTAAATGAATGGCGAGTAAGAGGACTAATAAAACACAGCGACGTGAGTCGCCGTTGCCTGCACCTGCAGGTTCGCTGATACCCACTACTGGCTTCACAATTTACAGCCGATCCCAAAGGGCTTTGACTTCATTTTAGCACCATGAATAATCTCTTGCCATCATTGTGGTTTCCATCTTTCCCAGCCCTTTACTATTCACAACTGGTCCTGGTTTAATTGGGACATTTTGCTGTTAAGGCAGTGAAAGCTGCTGAGGGGGCACTGTTAGGTACAGCGTAAGGAGAATCCCCACACCTTTTACAAAACCATTCTTCCCCATGGCAAGTTTAATGCAATTTGTAAAGCTGCTCCAGCCTAAGCCTGAGAAATCCTACACTGAAGGTTAAATCAGTCCAACATCAGGTTGTAGGCAATCCTGCATATGTACAGCCAACTGGTTTGTTCAGGTTTAATAGAACGAGTTCCTTCTCACTTTGGTCAAAAATCAACATACATTTTAACACCACTGTAACTAAAATGAAAAATAATTTTTAAAAATCACAGTCAGGTTATGGACAGAAACAAACAAGGTACCACAAAGCAGCTTGTGAATTTTCCATGCAAAGGTGTGAACTTCCAGCACATGGACTGCTCTGCAGTGGTGGCTGGCGTGCAGGCTCTCACCTGGTGGACATACGGTAGCTTTCCTTCTTCCACCGTCTTCCACCTTTCTAGGGGAAAACAGATACACAAGCTGCCAAAGGACTCTCAAAAAACCCAATTACTTTCTCTTTAACCATTGTAACAAATAGAGAGCCATGCAAAAAGAAGAGATGCCTGAATGCCTGTCATCAACTACTGTTCCTTAACATTTCCTTATGTTCTGTAAGAAGTATGTGATCCCAGCATAAGAAGACTTTGTGAACATTGCAAGAAAGACAGAAAGCCCATTTCAAACGTTACAAGAGGAGGAAGGGCTGCAGATACCGTCAGAGCTTCTAATTCAACTTTCTAAGGCTCTTAAAATTGGCAAAGTCCCAGTTAAGGGATGCATGCTCTGTGTCTGGACCTCTGCAAATGCAAGCTAAACATAAGACTAGATTTGACAGAAAAGGTCACCTACAATGCTGTTTACACCTGTTGAGCTAAAATCAGATTTTGAACTAAGTTAAACTGCAAATATAAGATACACAGTCAAGGCCTCAGTGCAAGTATTTAATGGGAATCCTATGGTACTAGATTGTAGGAGTCTTTATTCAGATTAAAGAGCATTGAATAAGGCCGTTGGGACACCTGTTTGCTCACAGCTAGAGCACAACAGATAGAAAACCTGAGTTCAGCACCTTCTTTTGCACATAAATGTTAACAGATGGTAACAGAATAATAACTGCATACCCTCATGAAGTATCTCGAAGTGTATTGTCATTTAAAAACAACCCCTCAATATATATCAAGTAAATAACAACACAACAAAAAATTAAGTAGATAGTGCTGTTGAAGGCATCGCTGTTGTACAAAAAAACTGAAGATGCTGTGTAATGCCTGCTCCAGACTGGGGACATTCTCTGTGTTCGCAAAGTCGCTTAGAAAACATGACTCTAAGCTTATTGCCACCTCTAGACGCTAGCACAACGTGGATGTTTAATAACAAGGACTTTGTGCCCGCTGCACGCAGTCCTCACTCGCCAATGTCCCGTATGCTGAAAAATGTTTTTCTGTGCTAATTGGCAAGGAGGGCAGTTAATCCGCCACAGAATAGCTCCCTTACAAACCTCAGCAAAATCCACTTAGCTTTGAGTCAGGCATACTTCAGAAAGTATTTGTCCTAGGATTTGCATTGGGATTGAGAGAGATGGAGAGAGAAGAAGAGGCGAGAGAGAAATACTGGAAGTGTAGTAGGGCTTTAGTAAAACTTGAGAAATCCCGTAAGAGCATGAAAGAAGCCATGGGCTCTGCACTAAGAAGAACAACTGGTAATTAAAACCTCGATAGAGCAAGTCGTTTCAGTTTATTTAAATACGTACTTAAAGATAAACACAAAGCATTTTGCTCAAACATTTTGAGGAATATGATCCTTAAGTGAGATTAACAAGTCTTTAATAACACTTGTGTTATGAAATGTCATTATAATCAAGCAGTAAATCAATACTACAGTAGCACATGCTGCAGATCACAAGGGCTGCATTTTGAGGAACAAAAGAAAGGGCAATCTTCTTGCCTTTTATGACAGCGATACATGTTAAATATGTCTATGCCTTTCACACAGTGACATTTTTGGTACCTCTAGTCACCCATAAGGCCATCAGTCTACATAGTAAGGGGTATATGGAAAGAAATAACGATTTTTTTGTTCCTTCAATTTGTAACATCCAAAGCAGGTTAAGGGCAGGGCCCATCACTGCTGAATGGCTTCCTACACCAGTGCACTATCTGGTTTCATTTTACGGCTCCCTCAACCTCCTCCCCTTGCAGCAGCAGTAGTCAGACCTAACGTGAGACTGCTCAGAAGGCAGATTGCAAAAAACAGTGGTGCTCCCCCAGTTTAGAGCCACAGGGAGCCAGCTGTGCCCATGCCACAGCACCGGGAGAGACACCCAGCCAGGGGTCAAGGCCATAAGTACAGCAGCAGAGGTTTAGCCTAAACTGAAGCTGTCAGAGCTACACTCCAACAAGTGAGATAATGCATGCATTGCCCTGTCTGGCCCAGGCTGAATTAGCACATCTGGGGCCCACATTTACCACTGCTTTGGAGCACCTTTGCCATTAACACAAAAAACACATCCTGGACGCCAGGACTTGAGATGGAGGTGAGAGGGGAAATAAGACACCTTGCCTCCTCCCTCCCCTTGTTCCTCTCACTTCCTGCATGGCTCTGAAACACTTTGACTTGAATGCTGTCAATCTCCTTATGGAAGAAATACATTTATAGAAACCCCATCTCTGTGGCTGAACGTTTTTATGATGAGAGATGTTGGAGGACATGAAGTTGATAAAATAAAGCATGGTCCAGAGAAGAGGGTCAAAATTATCCACTGCCAGCAGTGAGAATTACAGCTGCTCTGACTTCAATGGAGCAGTGCCAGTTCACCTCAGTGAGAACTGAGGTCAGCAAGCAGGTACAGACACAAATAATTTAGGCTGTTCAGACAAGAAGGCATTTGTCGTTCACAGGAGAGATTTTGCTAGAAAGGGTTAATGCCTTCTCCTTTGAAATATGGTGTGACAGCTGCAGACGACATTGGATTTTCTGCCATACTCTTTTCTATCAACACACACAAAGCATCCAGGGAAGACCAAGCACTGCTTTAGACTGTAATGAGAGCGATGGTCAGCGGTATCACAATAAATGATATCATTTAGAGATTTCTTGATCATATGGTTGTGTTTAAATACAGGGACATCTTCAAAATATTGGAGTAAATGCAGATGGGTCAAAAGCACCAAGGGCTCAGGCACCTTTCTGGTAATCAACCAGGAAGAAACACATGGATCCCAGGTGCACGCATGACACTCGCCTTCTTTCAACCAAAGCCAGCAGCCCAGGAAGATGCCAGGGTACATAACTGAAGGATCCATATTGCTATATTTTGGCACTATGCAGCGAAGCCAAGGATAAGTAGGTTAATTAAAATTCATATGTCATTTCCATTTCCTCTGCATGTCTACAAGACTGTTTATTCTCACCATCTGAAAGAGATTCTCACCATCTGAAAGAGATATTAATTGCTGCTCTTGGTTGGTGAGAATAAACACTACAAGAGATCAAGTTCCGCAGCAAAGCTTTCTCAGTTTTGCTTTTAAACCCAATGAAACAGCTTGAAAGGGCTGCTTTTATCTGCACAGCAATTGGCTTAAGATGCAAGCCTAGGGTGAAGTCCATTACCACTTGTCCACCGAAATTTTGCTGACAAACACTGGAGCATTGTTTGTTGCCCATTACCATCAGCCACAGCTCAATGCAGTAAGAAGATTTTGGCTGTAGATTAGGTTTAGGTGATTTGCTTCAAATAATCCCCTTTCTTCATCACTTGTGCCAGCACTGTGGCTGCTGAAGTGATGAGGAGTGGGTAAGATCCTGAAACGAGACCTTTGCTTAAAAGCAGTAACACGCATTTCAGCTGGATTTGCAACGTAGACTCCTGCACCTCTGGAAACACAAGGATGACAAAACTGTACAGAATCCGAAATGAGGTGCAATCTGCCTACTGTTGGACCCTGACCCACCTTACAGCAGCGCTTCTTCACATGCCGTTCATCAGGGGCTAGGTGGAAAAGGTACAGCTGGGGTGTGGAAAAATACACCCACAGATTTCAGTGATTGCTGACAGAGGCCTATGATCCACAGCCCTGTGACCCACCCCAGCCATGATTCACCAACTGAACCCTCCTGCCCACTGCAGGATATAATAATGTCCATGGTGAAACAAGATGCTGTAGAGTGAAATATGCTTCTGGGAGTCTTTGACTACCCAAGAGTAGTGACCTGTATGTCCTACTAAACCATCCAGTAGACAATAGGATAGTTGGCTATGTATAAAAGACTGAAAGTGTTAAGCATCCACTGCATATACTGCTGCTGTTTCCCAGCTGAAAACAGTTCATGAGAGCCCTTTAGAGGAATGCAGCATTCACTGATCATTGTATTTAACAGGGATTTGAAAATGAACATTGATATTACTAAACACATACCAGCAGGTGATGAAAGACATTGGCCAGCCCTTCGGCAACAAAAGAAAGGTTAGCAAGAGAAAAGAAATGGAGCTATGTTACTTATGCAGGAGGGTAAGGCAGCTCCAGCCAGTATCGTGCATCTCCAGCAGGTCTTTTAGCTCCTAGAAAAGCCACATAATAATAGGGGTTTTGCCAGGGCTGTAGATCAGGCTCATACTGTTTTCAGAAATGAAACATACACTATACATGTTGAAACAAGCACATTAAAAACAACTTTTAAAAAAATCTGTTTTGAAAATTTGACTGACATTTGTCTATGAATATAAAAATTTCAAAGTTGATTGTGCAGCATTAACCTCTTGAGTTACACATGGCGTGGATAAACTGGATTTGAACTATGCATAAAGAAAGAGGACTACTGTGGTGTACTTTCAGCCAAAAATTCTGGAAGAGGGACAGAACTTATAAGCAATGAATTTGTAAGGAGGGACAGTTTGAGAATCTTTCTCAGTTAAGAGTATTTCTTTTGTCTCTCAGCCAGTTATTTACCTGAGCACTAGTTCTCAAGAGATCTGGAGTGATGCAAAAAAACCTCCTCTCTCGCAGCACCTGTTTACAAAAGCTGTATGTGCTGCAGAGCCATCACAAGAAAACAAATTTGGCCTCAGTGCTAATTTGTTCACCATAAGTGTCACTTGAGGCAAAAGCTAGACCTGAACTAATAGATAGCAATCTCCATAAACATCTCAAGGCCAAATACTTCAGTAACATGAAGGCTGTGACATCTGATGAGAAAACATACAGAAGTTAAAGGAGTACCATGTTTTGGGCGTTTCTGGACAAGTCAAGGTATATGCAGGACTTTCCCCTCTTTCCATTCTTTGAGGGACCTACATTACACCCATTGTGTGTACAGCCAAAATGCTAGACTGGTGCTTTACAACTCACCCCAATTTTCTTCCATATACCACCTCTCTACTACTGAAGAAATATTAGGCTGACTCGATGGGGTAGGGAAATAGTGTTTTGTACCCCTTTCTGACCAACTAGAAGTCAACAGGATTTTTGCCACTGACTTAAAGGCAGTGGGAACATGTTTGTACTGAGAAATAAAGAGAGGCTGCTATATCTGAACACATGTACCTCTGTTACACTGCCATCATAATTTGCTGCAATTCTCTTGGGTCTATTTCTAATACAAACACAGAAGCTATCTCGGTCAAATGCAAATACTGACAACTTTTTTAAAAAAAATAATAAATCCTTAGGCTTTTGAGTGAAGGAGAGCACATCAGTGACTCATTAATCAATGCCCAGACCCCCTTTGTGAAGTGCTAGGGTCTCTGTGGAAACACATCATGTATACTTGAATTTTCCCCAAAAAGTCTTGACTATGAAATGATGCACTGTGAATATGTAATATATTTATCCCTACATCTTCAAAACAGTACAACTGCCATTATTGGCAGTGCAGGAATTGGATCATAATTCCTGTCCATCACTTTGAAAATGTCACTCCTAAATACCAACCCAACAGCTCCAATGCTACAATATTCCTGGAGATGCTCTAGCCCTTGTATAAATAGATATTTTGAACATCCACTTCTAAAGCTTTCTCTTCACCTCGAGGGCAAACTTGTGTTTGTTTATTATTATTATCTATAGAGTGTCACAGGTATTCATACCTTTTTATCTTTTCTATATGCCTTTGTCCCCCATGGAAAAAAAAAATCACACTTAGAGCTATCTCAGTCCACAGAGAAGGTGGTGGTCACTTGGAGGCCAAAAGAGAAGTGGTGTTTTCAGAGTCCCTTCCCATAAAGTTCCCTATTGATGAGTACAAATACTTGCATGACTGCAAGGCACACTGCAACAAAACATATTCTCCCTCCTGACCAGCAAAATATCTGAGGTTTCCCTGAGGTGTCTGCAGACACCAGTCCTACACCCACAAGACAAATATTGTATACATGGCAAAACTCCAACAAAGAGCACCAGGAACAAGGTTAAATATCAGTCAGGGAGGTGCAACACCAAATAAGAGGTGAAATCCAGAGGGAGAAGAAAGATTACAGCAGTGCAGGATCCTGGGGTGCTCCTGTTACACACGCATCCTGAGAGCTCCTCAGTGCCTTTGTTTTTAATTAGCATTTGTTAACATATGGAGATGTTTACCCAGAAGGAAGGTTGGTGGAGAGGTTACCAGAAACAGCCTCTCTCCCTTTTCCCCCATCCCCTTCCCACCAGGGCACAGAGGCCAGCTCCCCAGCTGGTATAAATCTGCAGCGCTCCACTGATTTACACCAGCTGAGCATCTGGCTTCAAGACATTTCCGATCATATAAAAAAAGAACAGCAACATGGTATGCTGCTTATAAATCTCTCTCCTGAACCAAGGCTGTGGTCCTCACCTGTGCCCTGCTTGGCCCTGTTGTGCTGTGCTGTCTCCTGTGGCATCAGGTTGACAGAGCTAGGCCCACTCCTGGATGCTGTCACCTGGCCAAAATAGGTGCAGGATCCTACCCTCCATCTCCTCTTAAAAAAATGGAGGTGGGAGAGAGGAGGACAAACCCCTGCTCACTCCCTCCTCCAGCCATGTGGGGATTAGTTAGCCAGTGTTTATAAATCGCTCTGAAGGGGTCAAGTGTGGGAGTGATTGGTGTCAGCTTCACATTTACCAGCTGACCAAGGGTTGCTTTGAATTTCTCTTAATAACAGAGCAAAAGGCCCCCACCGTCCAGCCACCTTCTTGCAAGGGCAAAGCTTGGCCTTATACCACCATCCCCTGTGGTGCAGGAGACATCACCTGGTCCTCACACAGGTCCCTGCAAGAGGCAGTGCAGCCCTGGCCACCCTCCTCACAGCTCCCAGCGAAGATGGCCCATTTCCAGCCCAGCCCTGCTGCACTCCACTTTGCCCCCTGCTTCCTCAGCTTTCCAGCTTCTTATTCTAATGCATTTCCCCTGAGCCTGGTGGGATGGGTGTGAGCAGGGGAAGAAGCAGTCAGGCTTGCTCTCTCAGGTCTTCGCCACCTCCTTTTAGTTCAACTCATGCCCACAGTTCTTGTCAGCATTTATTTCCCCATAGGCAAGGAGCAGGAAGGCTGGTCCCCTTCGCTTTCCTGCAGACCACATTTTTGCCTTTGCACTAGCACTTTTCCCAATTTTTGCATCATTTTCCTGAAGAAACAGTGATTCTCTTTATAGCAGTAAAGAAACTTTCTTTAAAATTGTGTGGCTCTCAAATCTTCAGGCTAGTCAGGCTTTTAAACTGACTTGAATTCCTTTTCCTGCCTGTCCTTCATAAGGAAAATCCCAAATTTATATATAGATATTTCATTTATATTCAGTCACATTAGTTTCAAAGATAGTTTCAGCGAGAATGAAATTAAAATAAAATTTGATGTAATAGAAATATTTTTGCATTGTGGACACCACTTTTTGCTGAGCCTTCTGCATTCCTATGACAAACATGGGGCCAGGAGATGGCCCCTGTCATGGCGGGTGGCAGACCTTGCCATAGGTGAAGCTGAGAAAGGACAATAACCTGAACCAGCAGCCACCCCATGTTCTCCAACGCCACCAGAGCAACTTCATGCAGGTGTCCTGTGGCCAGAAAGCCAAGATGCAGCCTTCCCTCCAGATCCTGCAACACAGGAGCAGTTACGCACAGCCCAAGGTGGGATCACAGCACTCACCACATTGCTATGTCAGTCCTATTTCCTCTGAGAGGTAGCAAGATAGTTGGCTTTAAGGCAGGCAAGGGTGCAGCCTCAGTCCTGCACCTTCTGAGGTCTCTGGGAGTTTTTCCACCAGCTTTAACAGGCAGACAGTTGGGGTCACTGCATGGTGCTTAAACAGCCTCTCTGGAATCACAGCCCTAGACTGCAATTAGTGCTGATTTATCCTGGGTGATTACAGTTCAACATAGACTAGTACTGGTCTGACTGCCACAATTCATCCTTGAGATTTGCCAGTAAAGGCAGCAATTCTTTTGATCTTCCTAATAAAGAAAATTGGAGAGCATACAACTAGTCTCGTTTTTTTCCCCACTGCCATTTGGATATGACTGCAAGTAGTCTGAGGGGGAGCTCTGCTTGGAGCAGGCTGTTCCTCCAGTCCTGTTGGCCACAAAATGGAGTATTTAAACAGTCCTGACTTCACCCTCAAACATGTCAAACACATGTAGGGGGAAAGAGCTTGAAATAAGAGTGAGGGCATTGCCTGGTGCAAAAAGGATGGAGTGATAAAGGAACTCACAGTATCATTTGACTGTAAAGCAGCTTGCTTTATATAGCTCACGCAGCTTGGTCTAGCAGGGATGACTCAAATCACTGGCTATGACCAAGTTCACAGCAGGGTGAGCCCAAATCTGTCCTTCCAGCTCCTTTGACTAGGACCTGCTTGTTCACTGCTCCTCCTTTGAGGCTCAGAGGAGGCCAATAGCTGAGCTGTACTACACCAGCTCTGGACAAATAGAGCAGCAAGTGGTCAGCAGGATATAAAGAAACAAAACAGAACATTTCTTTGGCTACAGGAAATGAGATAAATCCAGAACACGTATCCTCCTGCACAAAGGATCCGCTGAGACAGTGGTCATTTATTCATGCACTCTGCATTGCCCTTGTCCTTGGAGGTGCTTTCTGAGTGCCGTTCACCCTTCCTTCAATCTGCAGACAAGATGTGATTACATGCAATAGTTGCTCTAATGACACTTCTCCTGGGCTGAAGTGAGTAAACAATCAGAAACCCTTTCTGAAAGAGAATGGATGGAAACAGAAGTCACCACCCCAAGCAGTGGGTTAGGCAGTGAGACTGGAACAGAAGCTAAGCCACAGGACAGGGGTGGGTGCTCCTGCAGCAAACTCCCAGCAAATTAGTCCTATCCTGCCACCGCCCAATGTGGTCATGATTATTTAAAATCAAGGGAATACCAACTATTACATCTGTACAAACATTCCACAGGAAACCAAATTGTAAAGACATCAGCAATCAAGACCAGACTCTGGGTTCGTTTGTTCAGATATCAACATCCAGTAAAGACAGCCCCGCTCACGGCTGTAATTGGCACAAAAGTAAACACTCCTGGGGTGATGGGGAAAGTGAATAGGGCAAGGTGGGCAGAGAGCAAACCTGGTCTCTCTAGGATCCTCCACTGTTTCAAGAACAACTCATGAACTGTTGTGGAGCAGGGTATAACTAAATTAGTTGGGGGAAAAGAAGGGTCACAAAAACACATCTCAGTCAGCATCATTCACTCTGGCATTTCACTTGATGTTCATCCTGAAGTTCAAGTCAGGGACCTGCAAAAACCCAGGAAGCTGAGAAACCGTTCAGCTACAAGCTCTTCTCTCTCCTCCTGAAGACATCAAACAACCAGAACATTACTCACAACCAGAAGTGTGCCTGCTGTTTTTCGTGGGTCTTGCAAAGTCTAGGGCGTCCTTTACCCACCAACAATGATAACAGGTTGGTTGGTTTGTTCATCTGTTTGCTTTAATGATGAAACATTTATCCTATAGGGGATTTCTTCTTTGGAGGTTAGAAGAATGAAAGAGACTAGAATTTTTTTAACAATTCACCTAATGTGGCCCAAATGTTCATGCATCATCTCTGTTCTTGAATCTTGGGCGCCAGTTAAACATCATACCTACTATAAGACACCCAGTTATAATGTAAACATTAGCATTTAGCAGACATTTAAGAAGAAACAAGCCCATGCAAACTGAATATTTCAACTTCAAAAAATCTAGGAGAGTCTCTTTTAAAAACCTCCAGGAGGAGACTTCCTTTAATGCTCTGAGTGCCTTCAAGTCATTCACAAATTAACAAGTGCAGAGTATTAACAAACTGAGTAGTTTAAGATGTGCATGTGGTCTTACTCTCATGGGGGTTGGGGGGAGGGGTCTGAACCTTTCCTTTCTGCATCAGAAGGCAATACTATAAACCCCCTGCAAAAATAAGGCTGCAGGGCATTCAGCAACATGCTTTCCTCCAGTAGTCTTCCACTGTCCATTTCCAGATATCTTAAAAATAAGAGGGAAATTACTTTTTGTCTCTTGTCATCCATACAAAAGAAAATCCATCTCTTCTGCATGCTGTATGTCTCTGTAGTGCACCATGCATTAGCACACACAGGCATGAAGGACAGGAATAAGATTAATAATAAGTATATGTATTTGTTGTTACAAATCCATTCTTTTGCATCAAGACCTCAAGTAAGTTAATCGCTTCAGTAAATATTTAAGAACATGCTGAAGCCAATGGGACTCAGGTGCTTTTCCTCACTGGGCCCTCAGTATGTAAATATGAGCGTCTATTTGATCAGCTCCCAAAATCAAGAAAATAGAAAATACAGAACTCGCCAGATTTCACCAGATCCCGCAACACTAAAAACTGGGACACTCCTTGAAAATAGTAACAGATTAAAACCATTATGAAAAACTACTTTTTTTTTTTTTACACAGCAGGTAATGAATTTCTGGAATCCATCCCTGCCTTTGCTTCTTTCCTGACCCTCATGGGATGGAAGCAATGTTGCTCACTCCTTAATCTTTCCCAAACCTCAGCTATCATCGTTTGCCAAACCAGGGAAACTCGCACAGCAGAGGAGTATTTTACATTACTAGAGAGAAATATGAAAAGTTGAGTTATTTAAGAAATAGGAAAGATACAAAAAATAGTTATAATAATCTTTCTCTTTTTGGGGGGAGCAGGATAAGGGGGAACCTGAAAACAACAACAACAACAAACCCTAAAACCAGTTTGCTCTAGTTATGATAATCCAGGCATAACATTTATATGAGAACATAAAATACAGCACACAGCTGTAAGTAAAACAATATGTGTGTTCCTGAATAATGGGTAAATAGCTTGCCAATAAGGATATATTTTGAGCAAATGAAAGATGACCTGGAATTGACTCTGGAGTAACAACTTGATTACTTATAAAAATAGGAGGTAGGGGAAAAGAAACAGGGAGAGGAAGCAGTGGTTGGGAAGAGCTTACGTTATGTGGTATTTGATGTATTTACTTTGAAAAGTTTCCTTTTGATGAATAATAAAAACAATGCTGTAACAGCCACCTTCATGCCAAAAAGTAAGATTGGCTAGGGATTTTACAACTAATGTGATTCTACTCACCCAGATTCTTCATGTCAGAAGGCCACGTTTAAGCTCAGATGGTGAAACTGGAGCAAAAGAGGTTGAATAAAGAATGACTCTGAAGGTGAAGGGAGAGAAGACCATGTGGCACAGCTCCTTGAGAGAGAGCTTGCCAGCTCTCCAGCCTGCAAATTGTTTCCATGCTGGTGTGCAGAGCAACATGCTAGTGTGCCTTGGAAGAGACCCAATACACTCACCAGCTAATGCATTTCTTTCTTTTAATATCCAAGGTGAGCTCAGTGTTCATAAAAGTACAAGATTGCAGGCTTGTTGGCTAAAGCAATCCACCACCATGGGTGAGACATTTACCCCCTGGGCTCTAGGTCCTCCACATATAAGCCAGAGCTGCCAGGTATGGGGCAGGGGGAAGAGGAGGGACAACACAACCTCTAACACACCAATAACACACCAAGTTACTGCTGGGAAAGCTTATTCCGTGTGCTTGCAAAATGTTTGGAGGTGTGTTGTGATGCGGATCCCTGGAAAGGCACACGTGAATGGTAGCATATTCCCCTGTATCTACCCAAGTGATTAATGCCCAAACTATCCCTACCCTCCATCAGCGCTAAGGATGTCTCTGCAACTCCCTGAATTCTCATCTTTCTGTAGATGCTGCATGCAATGGTAGTATTTTCTGGAACAGCACTGTATAAAACAAGAAAAAGAAGGAGAATCAGCTCATCTTACACCAGTTTCAACCTTCTCTACAGTAAAAAAAAAAAAAATTTTGTGGATTTCTTTCAACCTGTACTTGCATTCTGATTTCACCCTTGTGAAATAAACACCACTCTCACCCTTGTCCCTCTTCTCCCTTCCCATATGTGTAATGGAGCTGTTCCCTTTGCTGGTTCTCCCCACTTCTGGATCTCCACCCATCTCTCTCCCTCTCCTTCTGAGATGTTGCCTTATTTTGAAATATCAGCCTGAAAGTCTTGCTCTCTAATCACTGAAGAACGCAGTATGGAGGTAAATGGCAATGCATTTCTGCCTAGCTGAAAAGCTAAGGGGTTTCCCTTGAAAAATACCCCAGACAATTGCTTTCATAGCAATGAGGGAGCAAAGTTCAGGCCTTGTCCTGTTTTCCAGCTAATCTGAGCTTACATGAAAGCTCCCCATGATACACAAAGAAATATTTACTATATGAATTTAAGCAATGTTTCCTGCTTTGCAAAAACAAAGTTAATGTTTGAGCTAGATTTTCTGTCCAGTGGGTTTCTGATATACGGTGCTTGTTATGGCATCCTGACAGGTTTCTTCTTCACTTCCTCAGCTGGACCTGTTCACAGGAAATAGGAGGACCAAGATTTATGAACTTAAAGCAGCATTTTGTTGCTTTACATGACTAATTCAACAAAGGTCAAGCAGTGAGAAGCAAAGAATGGAGAGGCAAGTACAGAGGCAACACAGAGAAGTGAACCCGATTAATTTTCCCCTTGGAACTACTACAGAGAGGATTGCTTTCCCTGGAGAACATGAGTTTGTAACACAGATGTTGTCATCATTACTGGGATGACTAAAATGTGGAGTGCAACTACTTCATCTTTTATACAGCTCTGTGTCCACAGAGGGTAAAGCCTTTAGAAAGCAATAAGCCAGCAGAACATTACAGTTATTAATCTCTAGTACTTTATCTCTTTTCTCTTGATACATCTATTAGCCATGCATGTGACTTGAAACAAAACCCTTTCCTATGTCCTCTTCTAATGTCCCCCTCCTTTGTTCTTTTATTGCTTTAAGCTGTAACTTAGTGGGTCAAGAAAATCATTCCCATTTTTATTACAAGTCTCTATAAATAATAAGTCATACATATGTTAGGAGTAAGAACTAGAAGTAATTATTTGCCAAGGTCTGTCTTTACTAGCAAAGGAAAACAGCCATCATTTGTGGAAGTTTTTTTAATAAAGTGGGTATTGTCATGTGTACTGAGCAGAGAAGGGCCTCATCAGAAAGAAAACAAATGGGAAGGAACCTGTTGGCACCTTGGCTGAAGTGATGTCATATTTCAGAGGGCTTTTCACCGGTCATTACTGGGGTGGGGGGAGAGGGGCTCCAAGTCACATTCATTCTCAAATCATCGATGATCCCCTATCATTTGCCTTGATGTTAAGCTTTTTTATTCTGCTTTATAGGAAGATGTGGGATTTCTTTATAACTAATTCCAGAAGTCTACCTGGATTCCTCTTGTCAGAGGGTAGTTGGTGAGAAAAATACCTCTTCACTCAGCTATACCAAAACTGCAGTACCTACAGCCCTAAAAGAGTAATCCAACTCAGATTAAAACCTGGATTTTCTTTCCTTGTCCCTTCATACATGAGTACCTCTCATGGGGGACATCTGGGTACCAAAAAGCATGCAGGTGA
>NW_010202947.1:53940-56720 GCF_000695765.1 Mesitornis unicolor | reverse complement strand
AAAGAGTGCATCAATCACTGCAGGCTCTCCCCAATGGAGTACACCTTCTTCACTGCTATTTTCCCCCAAAAACACTGAAAAGGAACCACCTGGTTTTATGCACTACTTCAGTCTTCAAGGTCTCAACCAGCATTCTTCCTTTCCTGAGTCAGCACCTATTTAAACCAGATACTTTAATGAGGTTTAACATGTAGGCTGTGAGCCTTTCTCTTAATTCTGTCCATCGGCCACCACAAGGAGATGAGGACCAATGGTAACTGCAGAGTTATGTCAAAGAAGATCTTTGTCTTTCCAAGAGTAAGTTTCTTTGCTCCCTGATCCACTGCTACCAATCACATTTCCTATGCTTCCAAAGACTGTGCAGGTAAGCGAGTTTCCATACAGAAACACACAGCAGGTTGCTTCAGCATTGCTCCATTCCCTTTTTATTTTTGATTTTTTATTAAATACACCATTTTATGACACATACATTGTTGCTACATTGTGACAAGCTTTTAACTAGTAAGGAAGAAGCTTTTACAGTTGCATTTCTGAAAAGGCTCCAATTTATTTCTCATAAAGATCCTTGGGATAAAAAGCAGATTAATGTTCAGAAGTAAGTTAAATGAAATATTGAGGCTCCTCAGAGGGAGATGTTAAAGGCTGACTAGCACAAAAGGGTACTTTCTGGCAAACTTCTCGAAGCACTAAAAGAAAAGGGTCAAGAGTCATCAGCTTAAGTAATGATCTCCAAGGCAAAAATATTGGCTGGCCAATCCCGTAGCTACAATGGACTATTATATATATGTTCTATAGGCTGAATGCATCAATTATACTCATCATGTGGCTTCTTGAACATGCTTAACTTGCTATTTCCTTTTATTCAATGTGATAGCACATAAATTAATACAAAGGCATACATGAGAGTATTTTATACCTTCTCTACTCTGTTTTAAATTTTGAGGATCAGTGGTTTCACGATGAATAATTTAGAGGGAAAAACTTTCAGAAATGAGTGGGGTGGTAGGGCACGTCTGTGTCTGCGAGAGAAGTTCTGTCCACTAACCACACTTATGCAGGATGGAAAACAGCTTTGCCAATCAATAGAGCATCATCATTCCTCTTCTAACAGGAAATGAGGACTCAGTGCAACACTGCAGTTTTAATTTTATTGCAATTCAAAAGAAAAAAACCACCCAACACCAGATGCTCATCAGAAGACCATTAAATGTTATTACTATATTCCATTTCCCTCAGGAATGCTCATGGCTAAAAATCAACAATAAGCAGCAGCCTATACCCTTTCATAGTGAATCTCTTCAGCTGCAGTTCAGTTAAAAGGTCTGGCAGGTCACAAGACTCATCACAAGTTTGATTATTTCTCAATAGGGAAGGTGAAATGAGGATAATGGCTATGTTTTTACAGACCTTCTCACCGCATAGCCCCTCATGCTCTCATTCCTTCAGCCCAAGGAAACAAGGCTCAAACACAGCTTTGTGTCCTCTCCATTTCCCCACTATCCTTTCCTAGATACATGTGGCTGTTTCATTTCCCACGAAGGACTGAGCACTGGCCCACTCACATGCACGTGGCTTCCTGCAGGAAAGCAACAGCACACCACAGCTGGTGGGTGGGTGGACGCACCTCCGAGCAGGGGTCCTGGACAAGCAGCCCTGCTTGATTGTCACCACTCTCCTCATTTCCCCATTTGACCATAGTAGAAGGAGCCTTCCCTTCCAGCACGCACCACTCGGCGCGGAGTCAGTGCTGGAAAACTGACTGGGGCAATGCTCCGAGATTTAATACAGCAATTTCCTTCTAGAGTTTTATGCACTGGTTGGTTGATATCTTTCTTGGAGAAGGAACCAAGGAGATAATTTGGGCTGCAAAGCTGCTGCAAACCAAAATCAAGGAAAAACTTGCTGCTGGTTTCTTGAAGGGTTAAGTCAATGGTTTACCAAAGGTGAGGAACTCCAGAAGAGAGGAAGGGTGGTCAGGACTCACAGCAGTCAGAACCTCTGAAGCCTCAGACTTTTCCTGCTCTGCTGCAGCCTCGTAGGACCCATCACTAAACAGCAACTGTCAGGGATAAGTTGTATGTGTGAAATAGGGACATTGGTACCTCTCTATGTCAGAGGCATGTGAGGATGGATACATTAAAGACTGTGTGGGATTCAAAACATAGTGATTCCAGAAAAGCCTTATACTGACATTAAAATTATTAGAGTTTTTTTTAGCTCCACATGCTCCAGAAAGGGCAATATGGAGTACCAACATCTCGACTCTGAATTTGAAGAGACCCTTAATTCACAAACATAGATCTTCTCATGCCTTTATAAGGTTTGTAGGACTTAAGCAGCAATCATGCTTCACCTGCTCACAATTCTTTTCCTCAGTCTTCAAATAAACACAAGGTATACTGACCCAAGAGTCAGTGGTAACATTCCTCCCATAATCCACGGGAAATGGAAAGGTAGTGTATTGCAGGAAAAAGGAACGCTGAAACCTCTCCAGACTTAACAAAGAAGGAGCCAGGACTCTTAGCATCCCTCCTAAGCATACAAGCACAGACAGATGGACAAAGACTTCCTTCTTAGGAACTGGCAACAACATGGTACATCCAATTCACAAATTACTTAGAAAGAAGTGGTTTGCAGTCTCAAAGTGTTGGTGTTGGTTGACAGTCGGCTTAACATGAGCCAGCACTGTGCCCACATGGCCAGAAAAGCCAATGGCATCTTGGCCTGTATTAAAAACAGCGTGACCAGCAGGTCCAGGGAGGTGATTATCCCCCTGTACT